>NC_051231.1:31165048-31180048 GCF_015220715.1 Pygocentrus nattereri | reverse complement strand
GCACTGTGAAGCAGCAGACCAGCAGGTCCTCCAGTGTTGAACGTCTCTGCTGTTATTTACAATCTTCCACCGCAACGGATCTTTCTGGCGGTGACGATTTTATGCCGAGCAATTAAAACTTAGCTGAGGCAGCAAATGTGGAGGAAGAAGAGGCTGATGAGGCGCAAGGGGGGGGGGGGTCACAAATATAAACCCCTCCCTCCATAAAGCAGAGATGCATTTATGGCGGCTGTTTGTGAGTCAATGAGAAAGCGCTTACATGACTCAGCTGCCCGCAGATTAATCTGACCCGGTCATTCTGTCGTAAAATGGTCATTAGAGGGAGAAAAGGATTTGTGGCTAGTTGTGATCCAGTATGAATGTAATATATAAGCAAGCAGCCATAACAGAGAATATAACATTTTATAGGCTCTGTGGTGGAGAAATGGCTGACTCAGCAAAATGTGCCTCAAAGTTTAGTTTTTTACTTTCTGTGCTGTAAAGTTTGATCTCCTCAGCTCTTCTACACCGTAAATACAGGAGTTATCGCTCTCAGTTAAAAATAAGTGTCCTGGCGGGAAGAGAAACGAGCACATTGCCCATACAAAAATACAGTGGTGCTCAAAAGTTTGGGGTCACTTGTCTTAATAACATTTGTTAGTCAGTAATAACTCGTGCAGTGTAGATTGTATTGCTGTAAACTAGACACTAAAACTGAAAACAATGCTTTATCTCCTGTGTACAGCATGTTGAGAAGCACAGAAAGCTAGGACAGTGTGAAATTATAGACCTGTTATTAACTAATAAGCTGTGATTTTCTCTTTATTTAAATTTGTCACAAAATGCCTGAGAATGGCTGTTAAGTTGGGGCCGGACTCACGAAAAGGTTTTAAGACTGTGGGTTTTTTTTTACTTCATTCTTAAGTTACTTGAAATTGTTCTTCTTTAAAAACCACCTTAAGAATTCTTTTCTCAACGCGCGGTTTTCCTGCTGAGCATGTAAACTTGTCTCGGACGCTGCCTCTGCTGCTCCTCATCCTCGTCCGTCACCCCACAGTTGTCGTATTTTACGACGAGGATTTTTCATGTTGGCTGTTTCTTCCACCATCACCTCTAGATCTCATTTGTTGAAATAGTTTAAACACTTGCTTCTGTGTTTTTCCTCCATTTCGCTGAGAAAGAAAGAAGAAAAGAAAGAAACTTTATTGCTTCCGTAGGAAAAGTGCAGTGTTACAGTAGCAGGATGTAGAAATGTACATAAATTAGGCAGAAATACAAAGATGAGACATTTGTTACATTAAAGTACAGTAAAGTACAATAAAGTAGAATAAAGTAAAATATAGTAAAGTACAGTAAAGTAGAATAAAGTAAAGTAGAGTAAAGTAAAATACAATAAAGTAGAGTAAAGTAAAATATAGTAAAGTGCAGTAAAGTAAAATACAGTAAAGTAGAGTAATGTAAAATACAATAAAGTAGAGTAAAGTAGGGTACACTAGAGTAAAGTAGAATAAAGTACAGTAAAGTGCAGTAAAGTGGAGTAAAGTAAAATATAGTAAAGTACAGTAAAGTAGAATAAAGTAAAGTACAGTAAAGTAAAATACAGTAAAGTGAAGTACAGTAAAGTATGAGAGGGCAGAAATTTAAGTGTATCTAGACAGTAGAGTTATGTAAAATACAGTAAAATATAGTAAAGTACAGTAAAGTGAAGTAGAGTAAAGTACAGTGACAAAGTAAAGTACAGTAAAGTACAGTAACATAACAAAGTAACAAAGTACAGTAAAGTACAATAAAGTACAGTAGAATACAGTAAAGTAGAGTAAATACAGTAAAATGCAGTAAAGTACAGTAACATAAAGTATAGTAGAGCACAGTAGAGTACAGTAAAGTTCAGTAAAGTACAATAAAGTATGAGAGAGCAGAAATTGAAGTGTAACTGTTTGCATATTTACTTGTAGCCGTGGGTGTATATGACTGTATAAGGTGGGTGTTTTAGATAAACTGCCCGTTGTTTGTGGTAAAGTGGACACTCAGTGTGTGTAAATACAGAAGTGTGTGCAGTAGATTGGTTGGTTTTGGTTTGGTGAACTGGTCCCTGTCCAATGTGTAAAGGGCTGTGAGACACGTCCAGCTGACCGTGACTCTGCAGCAGAAGAGGAGTGATCTGCTGGGTCTCTCACTCCCGCTGTCACTCTCTCTCTGCTCACAGGGATGGGCTGCTATTAAACATTCTGTCTGATCTGCTTTACTGTGGAGAGACAGAGAGAAAGTGAAAGAGAGAGAGAGAGAGAGAGAGAGAGAGACAGAGACAGAGGCAGAGACAGAGGCAGAGACAGAGAGACAGAGAGGAGCTGTATTTTAAAGGTAATGAGGAGTTTGGTGTGTGTGTGTGTGTGTGTGTGTGTGTGTGTGTGTGTGTGTGTGTGTGTGTCAGGGTTATTGTGTGGGTGGATCTGTCTGCGATCGCTCTTCACACTCATGGCCTCTTCCACTATACAAATAAGCTTCTTCTAAATGTCTGTAATCAGATTCATATCACTCCAGTCTGCTTCATTAGACAGACACTCAATGCTACGCTTGCAGTGTGAAAGCCGAGGTTACAGAGTGCAGCACATAAGGACCCTGAACATTTCACAGTTAAGGAACATTATCTGTTAAACATTAAACGTGGAAAAGTTTGAACACCCCCGTATCGTATTTGTGGTGTTGAAAGTGTAAAAAACGAGAGGCAACTTTATTGTGAACTTTCCGCCAATTTTAATTGCGCAGTTTCTATATACATATATTAAACATATATTAAAACATTGAAAACCCCCGTTAAAATATCAAAACCTTTATTTCCTTAAACATTTCCATAACCTTAGTTTTTATTGTATACACACACACACGTTTGTCTTGCTATACATATGAGGACATCCATGAGTTCCTATTGATTTTTGTGTTACTGTAGATAAATAATACTATACTTATACCTAACCCTAACCTTAACATCAGTATCCAAAAGCCACGTTTTCTGCTCTTTAAGTTCTCAAATAAACAATAGTGGTAAAAACGACACATTTTATGTAGTCCCATCATAGTGAGGGCATGGGGTCCTCACAAGTATAGCAATACAAGAACGCACACACACACACAGCCATCAAACTCTTTTATTTTTAAAAAAGTGAGGGGAATGCAGTTTTCTGCGGAGCCCCACTGGTGACCTCCTGTATAAATAAAAATAATGCATGGCCACAAATTAGTAAGGCATGGGAATGAGATGATTAAGTCGTGGCCGCGACATAGTAAAGCATGGGAATGAGATCCTAATGCGTGGCCATGATGTAGTAAGCCATGATCTCGTTCCCACGCCTTACGAAGTCATGGCCACACTTTAGGATCTTGTTCCCACGCTTTACTTTTTCATTTATGCAGCATGTCACCAGCGGGGCTCCGTAGTTTTTCATGACATGGTCTGTTTCAGTTCAGCGGATAGGGAATTATTGTGATTTAACGTTTGCAGAACGGTGTCATATTGAGTTCTTTAGTGGACAAATGTGGTGTGAACATCCTTATAACATAGACAATCAGCAAAATGTGTAATTTGACCTCAACTGTTTAAGGGCCGTCCGAAATAATGTGTCTCCAAGCCAAAGTGCAGTTTGTAGAATTCCACCACTCGTACGCACAAACGCCTGTGGTGCTCCGTTCTGCAGTGAGGTGTTGGGGTGGGGGGTGGTAGGTGGGGTGTAGGTGGGTCTGGTATGTTTCTATGTTTCTGGAGTCTCTAAAACACACATCAGTGCAGTAGCGTTGGGGCTAGTGTGTGTGTGTGTGTGTGTGTGTGTGTGTGTGTGTGTGTGTGTGTAAGCACACACTCATATCTGCAGTTCTCATGTATTATTTAATATTTTACACCAACAGTTTCACTGCCGGAGACCCGCGGCTCTGCGCAGTTTCAGTTTACTGCTTTCTAATAATCACGGGATTGAAGCTACAGATCACTTTCTACAAAAAATATCCTTTACAAAGCAGGACCCTCACATCTAAACACATAGTTCACTGAAATATGGAAACAGTAACTGAGGAATCTGTTGCCAATTAATCAAGTAGTCAGCATTTAAAAAAGGCCACACAGTAAAGCCTGAGCAACGAAACACTGTGGATGCGAAGATTATAAAATACTTGTCTTTTGATTACATCATTTTAGTGTAATCAAGCTATGAGTTTAACTGTGTAATTGACAGGCTGAATGTTGCCAGTACATCACAGAATGTACATTAAATGTACTGTGGTTTGACAGAAGGGTCGAGTTCCTGCACTGCCAGCTTTGGTTCATGTCTGTGCAGTTAAATGACTGAATCTGAAAACGTTCACACTCTTGGTTTATTTTGAAGAGCTTAAGTCCATTTTTAAACATTTAATTTAATGGAAGACCAACAATAAAAGTTGCCGTATTAACACAGTTTAAAATTAAGACTATTTATTTACTTCTCCTGAAATTGTGATATCTTACCTAAAGTGGATTATTAAAGTTACGTGCACTGTGTGACGTATATGTCAACATTTTCAAAGAGGGAGGAAAAAAACATTCAGCAAATTAAAGTAAAATAGACAATAATAGACACAAATGATAAATGATACCAATAAAAGTCATTTTAAAGCTGCACTTTGTAAGTTTGGCAAATGTGGGGAATTGGCGACCTCTCTGGTGGAAATGTGTAACTGCACAAAATGTGCAGAAGAGCATTTTGTGACATTAGTTATGCTACAGTCCCCGTCCCCAAATGCCTGTCTGTTAGTGATGTAAGCCTCCACTCAGTCAGGTGTCTGTTTAGTGGTTGGTGTAGTGTAATGGGTGCTTTCTGTGCTGTAGACTGGCGTTCAATCCCCTGCCCAGGCAGTCACTCTACACTATACCAGTAAGAGTCCTTGGGCAAGACTCCTAACACTACCTTCACCTACCTGTGCACAGTGAACAAACTATAAGTCGCTCTGGATAAGAGCATCCGCTGAATGCTGTAAATGTAAACGTTTAGGCAATGTTAGTTAAGTGTATTTTATCTTGGTTGTGTTTACAAAAGGAGCCTGGAGCTCTGGAAATGATCTCAGAATAATGGCTAGCCTGGTATATCAAACAATAGAGAGCGACCTCTGAAGCCGAAAAGGCACCGTTAGCTAAGTAATCTACTAATATTAGCAAATCGCCGGCTAATATCAGCCATACATCCATAACAACTAAACAGTTCCAAGGGTACGTTGCATTGTGTTGCAAGGATAACAATAAATTCCACAACAGTAATAATCTGGCTGGATATTTTTGGTCACTCGCTAGCAAACAACCAGCGTAACTCACCTGTCCACCAATAAGAAAGCCAATTTAGCATCACTTCTGAGTCCCCGAAGGTTTTGGAGCTGTTGCCACCTCTGAAAAGCCAAACCAGTGTTGGTTCTGGTCTTAGCTTGAGCTCTGTCTGTCTCTTTTGGCTCGCTGGTTCTCCTCAGTTCTACATTTGTTTGCTTTGGCTGCGGGTGATGCCACAAAGGACCAATATCTTCATTTTCAGCAAGCTCTCCTTCCTTTCACTAACTTTTAGCTCTGTACAGATCAGCACTGCGAGCAACACCCCCACCAGCATTGCTCAGGTAACCAGTCCCTATCGACCTTCTTTCTGACTGAATTTGACTGAATGCGTCAATACATAAAGACATCAGATGTGAACTCCTGCCAAACCCAACCCAAGAGCTCTGACTTTTGAGTGAATACTTCGGGCTGTGCAGGGAGACTCACAACGGCGCAAGAACGTCGTATTTTAGCCGATTTCTTCCCTCTTGACTCAGTAGCACAATCTTACATAGTGCAGCTTTAAATACATAAGACGTGTTCTGTATAAATCCATTGTTTATGATCATTTTTGTCGTTACAGTATTGTTTCACCCTCTTTTATTTTTCTCACTATGGCTATTTCTCTATTATATTAGTGCTATGCCATGATCTACTGCATTGGCTACAAGCAAATCACAGTCATGATGTTATTAAGCTGTGATGTCCCTCTTGTGTTCTTTCAGATGTCCATTGTTTAAGCCAGAACCTCTGGAATAAATGCCATAAAATGTGAATATACAGTAGAGGTCCTACACCGTTGGGACCATAATATCCTGCTAATTGCCAGTGTCACGTTGCAGAAGTGGGATGTGAACCAGCCCAGTGCGGGTGGGAGCGGGACAACACAATGTAGAGAAATCCCCAGTATAATAATATGACAAAATAATATGAAAACTATCACTTGGCGTATATGAATCATATTTATCAACCAAATAGCGAAAAGTAATGGAAGCAACCAATCACAACCTAAAACATATGAATTGTTTTCTTGTAGGCTACAGAGGTGACGGGGCCTTCAGACTGTCAGACGGCCACAGCTGTGGAAAGTACTCTTAACAAAGGCAAGTACACGACAATACAGCCAACTGAAGGCAAGGCTATGTTGTACAGGTCTGCGGTTGGGAGCGGGATGAAATCTTGCAGGAGCGTCGGGAAGCAGGACTAAAATATACTCCTGCACAGACCTTTAATGTACAGCAGTGGCACTAACATATCATAGAAAATCCCATAGGGGTATCAGCATGGCGCTAATGGTGGTTAACAGGGTTAAAAGGGGCTGTTATCAAAGTAAACTTCAAGGATTTTTTTGATGAATCATCGCTTTGATATGTGTAGCTTTTATGTATTTGTGATTTTATGATTAGTGTTATATAAAAAAAGCATTTAAATATTATTTTGCAAGCTTTTTGTTAGTAGGTGCCACTTCCGCTCACCTTTGCCAGAAAACCAACATTAAACGACTGAAAAAACAAGACGGAGACCTATTTGGTTTTCTAACACCATCTGGCTCAATTCAGGAAGGACTTCATTAGTCGATGAGCTTGAGCAGGTGTGTTAGTGTAGGCTTCAGACTGCAGGGACATGAGGAAAAACCCCTTTACAAACAGAGCATTCAGGTTTTATAGCTGCTGGGCTTGGCTAAGGCGTAATTGGCCGTTTGGTGGATCACTATTGGCACAAATGTTGTGCCAGACTGAATCGGTGGACTGCAAAGGAAGTGAGAGCTTACGATGTTTAGCACTTTTTCTTTGTTACCAGACTATGGCCGTGTTGCTCTGGCCAAAAGACTTGTCTGCTGTGAAGTGTTTGGATTGTGTAATAACAGGGTTCTGGAAGATTGCCTTGTCTGAGTTGGCTTGGTCCAGATATAGAGGAGACACAATAGCATTGTGGAAAATCTGACCACGGTCTGTAGGCGTGCACAGTGAAGTCTTTCATGCCACTTTAAGATGCCACTGGGTATTTAAAGCAGCAGTTCACTCACTTCTCCCTTTATCCCAAGTGTAGTTGATCAGCCAAGGCATGTTTGGTGTCTGAAGTTCCCTTAGCTTTGCACTGGAGCTACAAGAGTAACTAGTAAAAGGTTGGACCCCCTTTTGCCTTCAGAACTGTCTTAATTCTTCGTGTCAGACTTTCAACAAGGTGTTGGAAACGTTCCTCAGAGATTCTGGTTGGTTATTTGAGTTCCTGCTGCCTTTCTATCATCTGGAACCAGTCTGCCCGTTCTCCTCTGACCTCTCACATCAACAAGGCATTTTCGTCCACACAACTGACCGCTCACTGGATATTTCCTCTTTTTCAGACCGTTCTCTGTAAACCCTAGAGATGGTTGTGTGTGAAAATCCCAGCAGATCAGCAGTTTCTGAAATACTCAGACCAGCCCGTCTGGCACCAACAACCACGCCACGTTCAAAGTCCCTTAAATCCCCTTTCTTCCCCGTTCTGATGCTCGGCCTGCACTTCAGCAAGCTGTCTTGACCACCTCTACATGCCTAAATGCATTGAGTTGCCGCTATGTGATTGGCTGCTTAGCTATTTGTGTTAACAAGCAATTGAACCTGTACCTAATAAAGTGACCGGTGAGTGTAGATAACTGTATGTTATACAGAGTCAGAAACCACATAACAGAGACTAATAGAGATCACCGACCAACATGGCAAAGACTGTGATATCTCAGTGTACATAGACCTCCATTACTTGTTAGGCACTGTCTTGGCTGATGGACTACGTTTGGAGTCATCGGCGGGGGGGTGGAGTGGGGTTTAATTTTCACTTCAACACCAAGTTGTTTAATATCAAACTATGATCACATCTCAGTAGATTCGGTCCACCAGTAAATATACCTGATTTATTGCAGCACCGTCGCTCTCGTTATTATAAATCGGTGTGAAAAGGAAGCAGGAGGTGTTATTGTCCTTTGGCTCAGGTGGCAGAGCTGCTGGCGGTTTACAGCACGACTCTTCACTCTGCTGTCAGTCTGAAAGGAACATGTCACGGACAAAACATGAACAGGCCGATTAGCACAGCCTGACAGGCTGAGGGATTACATGCCACAGAAAGAGAGAGGTACAGCAGCAGCTTTAAAGAATGAGAGAGAGAGAGAGAGAGAGAGAGAGAGAGAGAGAGAGAGAGAGAAGGGGGGACAGAGAGAGAGAAGGGGGGACAGAGAGAGAGAGAGAATGAGAGAGAGAGAGAATGAGAGAGAGAGAGAGAGAGAAGGGAGGACAGAGAGAGAGAGAGAGAGAGAGAGAGAAGGGAGGAGAGAGAGAGAGAGAGAGAGATCCTTCTGTGTTCTCAGAGAAAGTTGAGCTAAGTACCAGTCCAGCCACCCATCTATTTTGTAGATAATCTACAGTAAAATTCTTATTTACACACTTTCTGAAGCAGTGGACTGCTCTAGAATCGTTGGCTTTAGGGCTGCACAATATGTACATAAAATGTGACTTGATGACACTGATGGATATTGCAATGCTGATATGAGAAGCAAAAGATATGATTAAAATAACATTTCTCTGGGTGTGCGAGAACAGACTATGATTTTTTTATATTGCATCATATGCATATAGCAAAACAATGCAAAAAGCCCAATTCACTTTTGTGTAAAATACAAAATAAGAACAATTAAATACATTTGTACAGGCCACATTGTATATTTCAAAAAGAGTCAGCATTCACTGTGCAGCTTTCTTTTCTTCTTTTCTGTATGTGCCTACAAAAAGCTAAAAAACACTGAATTCCTTCAAAAGTTGCTTATGATGATGCAGGTTTGTTGTGACAGTAGTCATTACTGCTTCTCACCTTTAACACTTGACCCTGAGACTAAGAATAATCATCACATTTAAAGCATTTTTATTGGTTAGTATCACAATGTACAGTACAGTAGTGTTTAGTATAATGAACATACGATAATACAGCACTGTTTAATGCGGAAATATTTGTTTTATAAGTACTTTTTGGTCACCAAAGTACCACCGCGAGTCTTATTTAGCATCAATCCAGCGGCTCCCCTCTTCTGACCCTGGGGCTCCCTGCTCCCTACGTAGTGCACTATGTTGGAATTTAAATACTGGATCCTGCAGCCCAACAGAGCAAAATACAGCTATGAAATAGTCATTTGGGACAACAGTGATGCACTGTTTGGCTCTAGAGGCTAGAATTTCTAAACGTTCATAGCTAGAACACTTTTTAGGGAGTATTTAGAGCCGTTTGGGATTCAGTCTGGGTTTGACACGAGTTCAGACTGACACACAAACATTTGAAGTGTGTAATCAATTCAAGTGACATGTTAGATAGATAGACAGACAGACAGACAGACAGATAGATAGATAGATAAAAAGTGGGTTCTTACTTCATCAGTTCACTCGGTGGTCCACGAGCAGCATGAGAGGCAAAGATTATTCCATTAACAGCACCAGGGTTTTTTTGTGCTGTGGCCCAGTGATACACAATTTTGTTGTGATGAGGTTATTGGTGTGAATCTACCGTGGAATTTACAGAATTTACCAATGCAGCTCAGCCAATCAGATTTTAGCGGTATTATAGCACAGTAGTGTTAAGTATAGTGAACACTATTAATACTTCACCACATTGGGCAGTGCACTGGGGTTGTGGAGCTGCAGGTACAGAGAAACAGCAGCAACTCTAAAGCGTCAGCCACACCGAGCCGACACGCTGCTCTGCTAGATTCTACACACTTCTCCTGCCTCCAGCTCATTATTTGCCTTCTGCCTCGACTTTCCTGCCAGTCTACTGCTGAGTTACAGAACAGTCTGAACCCCCCGAAACAGCCCAGTCCAGCTCACATGGTGCCCTCACAGCTTTTTTCTTATTGGATTTTTCTTGGTTTAGGTGCACAGAAAAAATACAGTCTAAGGCAGAAGAACATGGAAAAAACCAGACATAAAACAATAATGATGAAATGAGCAGTTATGTCTTCTCAGTGGGGCCCTAGCACTAACCTTAAAGGGGCCCATATCATGGAAAACAGCACTTACAGTTTTCCAATGGATTCTATAGCTCGTGCACAGTTAATTAGGCCAGAGAATCAATACTAATGAGGGTCAATCTAAGGTCAGTCACTCTCAACTGTGAGGCCTTGTTAAGGGAAGAGGCTGTGGCCAGTCATTTGTCTTGTCCTTACTTGACCTTGACTTACTTTAGTTTTTTGTGTGATTAGTGACAGTGGTATTTCAACGGTCTCCTGTTTTTCATCATTAGAGCCAAAACCACCAACAGCAAGCAAAACATTATATCCCGACATTCAGTTCTGGAAAGTATTTAAATGTTTAAAGCACATAATACAGTCAGTGCGTTTCAGAAGTCCACATTGCTGTTTAATATAGAATATAGAATATTCTTCAGTTTTTTTCATATTACATTTTTTTGGCCTGATAAAGCGCTTATGAAACAAGCTTTTCTGTTTCATTGAAACTTGTTGGACTGTTCATTATTAATGATAGAGTTCTGATTTGACTTCCTTTCACATTTGTATTATCCAGATTCTTCAGATTAAACCACGAATGCATTTCAGCCTTTTATTAACTTCCTCAGTTTGCCATGCACTTTAATTAATTTCCCTTTCACTCTGAAAAGGGATGAAAAGATTTTATGAAAAGTTTAAAAAAAACAACAACATTAACTCTGGAAATCATTACTGTACAATATAAAAACAAAAATGGCAGTAGGACCGAACCCTGTGGCACTCCCATGTTTCTAGAAGTCATCCAGAATCTATATTGATTTATCACGTAATGCGCCTGGGATTTAAGGGGTTAAGCAGCTTTATCTAGTCAGATTATCTTGAAATTGTTCTTCGAACAAGTATTGGCTGGGTATAAGATGCTTTCTCTTGTTAGGAAAGCTTATATTTTCCACCTCACCTGAATTTCACCCAAGATCAGGACAGATAGAAAAGGTGATGCAATATAGAATCCAACTCACCGTCACTCGCCTCGACACTGTCAGTGTAACTCCATCAGGCCGTGCTGCTTTATTGATCTATTGAATTTATTGAACTTTCCTGAGCTGACCCCACACCTTTTCTTCTGAAAAACTCACTGCCTTCCAGGGCAGGTATCCTTTTCCTCACCAGATCAAGCTTATCAAATCTGGCAAACAATCTATTGAACTCATTAGCTTTTCCCTTTTTTTATCCCAGCTGTCCTTTTAGGCCCACAGACTGTAATCACCTTCATTCCCTCCTATTTCAGCATTAACATTTGCTCTAATTTTAACTTACATCTGTACTTACTGCCTCAGTCTCTTTCCAGACCTCATCCTCAATGCCCAATGCTCAATGAAAGCCTTGTTTGGAAGCTACATGAGACTATGAGACAACCCCACCATGAAATGATGAATAAATATGGATCATATTTATATTATATTGCCAAAAGTCTTCACTCACCCATCCAAATCATTGAATTCAGGTGTTCCAATCACTTCCATGGCCACAGGTGTATAAAGCCGAGCCCCTAGGCCTGCAGACTGCTTCTACAGACATTAGTGAAAGAATGGGTCGCTCTCAGGAGCTCAGTGAGTTCCAGCGTGGTACCGTGATCGGACACTCAAGTTCATGTGTGAAGGCAGACGAGTGAATACTTTTGGCAATATACTCTATCTTCTAAGGTCTTGTTGCACTGATGTACATTCCCATTTCTATGAGCCAGTGAAAGCTCATCTTTCTTTGAGATGCTTGATGGTGAGGGAGACACATATTGACTCAAAAGGAGAACATGTAAAAAAAGTAAGAACTCTATAAAAACATGGAAAAGAACCACTGAGAGGAACCAAGACTCAAAATAAGAAACACCCTAAGAACATAAGGAGGAACAACAGAGAGGAACCAAGTCTCAAAAGGAGAAACTCAGTAAGAACATGAAGAACAATTGAGAAGAACCAAGACTAAAAGGAAAAAATCCATAAGAACATGAGGACAAACCACTGAGAAGAACCAAAACTCAAAAGGAGACGCTCAAAGTCTTTGTTGAAACTCATTGAGAGCCTTCAGTGTTATTAGCCTTGAGTAATAAGTTGTAGCAAAAAAAGCAATAATCAATGATGGACCACTTGATAACAGGTCAAGACCTTTCGACCTGTACATACAGAAATAATTAGCTAGTCATGCAAGACAACAGACTGGTCAACTTAGAATGGCTTATTGGTTTTATCTTCAGAATGTTGCCCATTGCCACAGACTGTACCTTTGATGCTTTGTTTGTAGGGCTTCAGTGAAGACCGTCTTTGTTAAGTCCAAGACTGGTGATTGAGTCTAAACGAGAGTGAGAGCAGGTCTAGACCGAGACCAAAAAGTAGTGAAGAGCCCTTTTTGACATTCTTAGGAAAACCAGTTCTATATAGTACCAAAAAAGGTTCTTTGGTTTGTAACAATGGTGGAACCCTTTTAGATGCTATACAGTAATTAATTTTTGTAAATATCTATAACCTTGTTTATAATGCCTTATGAATGTATTATAACATGTTATAGATGTGTTTATCGATGTTTACAAACATGGCATTCATAGAAAGTGTTACCTCATTTTGTTATATTCTATAACCTAGATTATATATTTATAGAATTATTTATTCCATTCACATTCAATTGGTTCTGTATCAACAGGTTCTTTCTGGATTTCTGACTCATTTTTTCATTTGTTTTGATGTAACTTTTCACCTAATTTTTCCTCTAATTCAAATCCTGCTAAAGTATCTCCTCTCCAGCGTGGTGTGCACTGAAAGCACATATTAGAACATGGCTTTAACAGCCCGCTTCTAAATTTAGTCAGATGTGGGGAAGTTTTCACAGGTTCTCAGAAGACGATCGTGCATCAGAGTCCCGAGTTTCTTGGCGTTCAGTGCTGACTTTTAATGTACCAGAGCCAGCTGGGTGACTAAATCAAACACAAACAGACAAACTGTCTGCTTATAAAACTGTTCCGGTCCTAAAATCTGATTAATCGAGCCACGATGTAAAATAGTTGATATACACACATCCATCACTGCCTCACAGCGACTGAATTCACTGCCTTCCAGGAGCTTCGTTTCCCAAGCTCTTCAAATCTGGCACTGGAGTCCATCTGTTTCTCTGATACTCTGTTACCCCCTTTTACCCTGTTCTTCAGTGGCCAGGACCCCCATGGACCCTCACAGAGCAGGTACTGTTTGGGTGGTGGATCATTCTCAGCACTGCAGTGACACTGACATGGTGGTGGTGTGTTGTGCTGGTTCGAGTGGATCAGACACAGCAGTGCTGCTGGAGTTTTAAACACTGTGTCCACTCACTGTCCACTCTATTAGACACTCCTACCTCGTCGGTCCACCTTGTAGGTGTAAAGTCAGAGACGACAGCTCATCTGCTGCTGCACAGTTTGTGTTGGTCATCCTCTAGTCCTTCATCAGGGGTCACAGGACGCTGTTAGCTGGATATTTTTGGTTGGTGGACTATTCTCAGTCCAGCAGCGACACTGAGGTGTTTAAAAACTCCAGCAGTACTGCTGTGTCTGATCCACTCAGACCAGCACATCACACACTAACACACCACCACCACGTCAGTGTTACTGTAGTGCTGAGAATGATCCTCCACCCAAACAGTACCTGCTCTGTGAGGGTCAATGGGGGTCCTGGCCACTGAAGAACAGGGTAACAGAGTATCAGAGAAACAGATGGACTACAGTCTGTAACTGTAGAACTACAAAGACCAGCTATACAGTAAGTGGAGCTGATAAACTGGACAATGAGTGTAGAAACAAGGAGGTGGTCATGATGTTAGGCCTGATCGGTGTATATAGCATCAGAAAAGGGTTCTGTCCTTACAGGTTTGACATTGTAACAATAGCAGAACCCTTTTTGGTGCTATATAGAGCCGTTTCCAGAAATATTCTAGATAGACAGGCTTGGAACATCCAGTGGGTTTTATGGGCATGTGAGCAGAGGAGTGAGCCTTACTGGAAAAAATGAAATATTCCCCTGTAGCGGTGACATGCCCAACACTATGGTTAGTGTTCTGCTATTGTGGTCCTAAATAGGCCTTGTGTAACCTGCTGTGTCACTGACCACCCAAACAATGGAGCCAGGAAGGAGCCCACCAAACATTTGTGCCCAGGGGCCAATAACATGATGATCTGGGTCTGTATAAAGAACCGTATATAACCCATCAGTATAAAGAACCATTTTACCATGCAAGAAAACCATTCAAGCATGAAATGGTCCCCTATAGAACTCATGATCCCAAACAGACCTTTGCCTTTACTGAAGAACCCCTGAAGAACTGTCTTTTTAAGAGTGCACTGATGTTAATGGAATAGTCCATTTGTCTGACTTTCCTATCTCTGTTAAGACAAACTTCAGTACAAATGCTATCAAATCCAAGTCCAAGACAACAGAAAAAGTCCCAGGACTCAGGAACTACAGCACTGTTCTAGCAACTTCCAGCGTGGGTTCACTATTGACTTCATAGTGAATCAACACAGCTGTTAAACTGTCTTTTTCTAGAAGTCTAATAGCACTCACAGCAGTCTATCACACCACCGATCTCTGGAGATGAAGCCAGAGCAGCTCCGTTAGCCTGAGGGATCAACTTTCTAACCTGGATTAATGTAAACAGCCTTGGCCTGGGCCACAGTGCGGGTGGTTCGGAGGCAGCGAGTGCAGAACTGAGGCCGACT
>NC_051231.1:31155048-31160048 GCF_015220715.1 Pygocentrus nattereri | reverse complement strand
TAGATGATGTAAGTTCATGTTTGTTCATGTTCATGAAGTTTGAGTGTTACATTATGCTTACGTCACGTTTTCTGGGAGTGCATTGGCTGGTTGTAAAGCAGAAATCTGAGGACTGTCTGACTCGTGTAGACCCGGAGTTTCCCCATCGTCTGATTACTCAAGTGCACGTTGATCGGATTACTGACTGAATCTGATTTTCCCCAGTTATCGGATTATCAACTGCATGTAAATGTGTCAAGTGCATCAAGTGCATCAAGTGTCTCTGATGGAATTCTGGCTCCGCCCTCTCCAGTCTCCTCCCATGCCCTGCCTACTCATTAGTGTTTGTTTGCCCCACACTGGGTGCTAGTTTCTCATTGACTCCTACATCAGTAATACTTTTGAAGAACAATGGGAATAGTCTTATTACTGATGTTTCTCAGGGTCGCAGAGTCTGTCTGAATAGCCCCAGGTTATGTTAATCTCATGCTATAAATTAAAATGTAGAAATATATTAATCCTGCGCTGTAAATATAATCCCTGTAAAACTGTAGTAATAGCTCTAAATTATATTAATCCTGTGCTGTAAAATTCATTATAGAAAAAAACCTCATGCTCTTTAACAAACTGTAGAAACAACCCCAGATTATGTTAATCCCATGATATAAAATGAAATATAGAAATAACTCCAGATTATATTAATCCCAGGTTATTTAAGAAAGTGTAGAAATAACCCCAGATTATATTAATCTGATGCTATAAAATTAAATGCTGAAATAACCCTAGATTATATTAATCCCATGTTATTTAAGAAAGTGCATAAATAACCCCAGATTGTATTAATCCCATGCCATAAAATGAATTGTAGAAATAACTCCAGATTATATTGATCTGATGCTATAAAATGAATTGTAGAAATAACCCCAGATTATATTAATCCCATGTTATTTAAGAAAGTGTAGAAATAACCCCAGATTATATTAATCTAATGCTACAAAATGAATTGTAGAAATAACCCCAGATTATATTAATCCCATGTTATTTAAGAAAGTGTAGAAATAACTCCAGATTATATTGATCTGATGCTATAAAATGAATTGTAGAAATAACCCCAGATTATATTAATCCCATGTTATTTAGGAAAGTGTAGAAATAACCCCAGATTATATTAATCTAATGCTATAAAATGAATTGTAGAAATAACCCCAGATTATATTGATCCCATGATGTTTAACAAAGTGTGCAAATCACTCCAAATGATATTAATCCCATGCTATAAAATTAAATGTAGAAACAACTTCAGATTATATTAATCTAAAGGAGTATGTTTGACTGCTGTATCTGTCCTGTTTTAGTCCGATTTTTGCTTGGGCTTTTAACAAGCCACACACATTGCAGTTTGGTCTAACAGTGATGTGCAGTCAAGTTGATTGTATTCTTATCCATCCGGCTGCATGACACGGACGACGGAATGGTGAAAGTGAGAGTGTGGATTATGGAGCCATAACCAAATAAGGTTATTATGAAAATGTGTCAGGCTTTAATGTTGTGACAGGCAAGTGAAGAGAGGCGAGAGGCCCACGCATGAAGTTTTCAGGGGAACCAAAATTACCATTGCGCCCTGCTCCTGCCTCTTTAGCTTGCTTTCTTTCTTTTGTCTTCCTCTGTCTCTCCCTCGCTCTCTCGCTGCATGCCTAATTACCCGCTAATAACGCCAACTGTTTTGCTGAATATTCATCCGAGGCCAGAACTCTGTCTGTGCAGGGGAGGCCGTCCTGTCTTCTACACAAAATTGTTGAATTACAGGAAGATTTACAAAATTGCTTTCCCAGTACATTGATAATAGCATTGATTACTAATGCTGAGGCTTTTTATTCTGGACCTGACTCAATAAATTCGATTTGACTCCAGTTTTTGGTTTCCTACTGCCACACTTTAAAGTGTCCGGAGATTATTTATAAGGTTTTCTGAGGAAATGAGACTTTAGAAGGCTTTTCAAGCTTGATCAAGTCATTCGATACGCTTTATAAGTCTTCATGAGAAAGATCTCACCACCAGATGCTTTATTAGGCTTTAGAAGAATGACCCAGTCACCCCATATGCTTTGTAAGACGTTTTATTTATAATCAAGTCAGCTCAGATGCTATGTAAGGTTTTATATGCTCATCTTAGAAGTTTTATAAGGCTTTATATGGATGATCAGCTCAACTCAGAAGCTTTATAAAGCTTTGTATGGATGATCAGCTCAGCTCAGAAGCTTTATAAAGCTTTGTATGGATGATCAGCTCAGCTCAGAAGCTTTATAAAGCTTTGTATGGATGATCAGCTCAGCTCAGAAGTTTTATAAGGCTTTATATGGATGATCAGCTCAGCTCAGAAGTTTTATAAGGCTTTATATGGATGATCAGCTCAGCTCAGAAGTTTTATAAAGCTTTGTATGGATGATCAGCTCAGCTCAGAAGCTTTATAAGGCTTTATATGGATGATCAGCTCAGCTCAGAAGTTTTATAAGGCTTTATATGGATGATCAGCTCAGCTCAGAAGCTTTATAAAGCTTTGTATGGATGATCAGCTCAGCTCAGAAGTTTTATAAGGCTTTATATGGATGATCAGCTCAGCTCAGAAGTTTTATAAGGCTTTATATGGATGATCAGCTCAGCTCAGAAGTTTTATAAGGCTTTGTATGGATGATCAG
Source organism: Pygocentrus nattereri (assembly GCF_015220715.1). Taxonomy (NCBI): domain Eukaryota; kingdom Metazoa; phylum Chordata; class Actinopteri; order Characiformes; family Serrasalmidae; genus Pygocentrus; species Pygocentrus nattereri. Next base: position 31,157,374 of record NC_051231.1, on the reverse strand, counting down.
CTCAGCTCAGAAGCTTTATAAAGCTTTGTATGGATGATCAGCTCAGCTCAGAAGCCTTATAAGGCTTTATATGGATGATCAGCTCAGCTCAGAAGCTTTATAAAGCTTTGTATGGATGATCAGCTCAGCTCAGAAGCTTTATAAAGCTTTGTATGGATGATCAGCTCAGCTCAGAAGCTTTATAAAGCTTTGTATGGATGATCAGCTCAGCTCAGAAGCTTTATAAGGCTTTACATGGATGATCAGCTCAGCTCAGAAGCTTTATAAAGCTTTGTATGGAAGATCAGCTCAGCTCAGAAGCTTTATAAAGCTTTGTATGGATGATCAGCTCAGCTCAGATGCTTTATAAGGCTTTATGTGGATGATTTGCTCAGTTTAGATGTTTTATAAGGCTTTATAAGACTGTTTAAGGCTTTACATGCTCAGCTCAAATGTTTTATAAGGCTTTACATGGATGATTAGCTCAGCGCAAAAGCTTTATAACCTTTATATGGATGATCAGCTCAGTTCAGCTCAGAAGCTTCATAAGACTTTATATGGGTGATGAGCCCAGCTCAGATGCTTTATGGGGCTTTATATGGATGATCAGCTCAGCTCAGATGCTTTATGGGGCTTTATATGGATGATCAGCTCAGCTCAGATGCTTTATGGGGCTTTATATGGATGATCAGCTCAGCTCAGATGCTTTATGGGGCTTTATATGGATGATCAGCTCAGCTCAGAAGCTTTATAAAGCTTTGTATGGATGATCAGCTCAGCTCAGAAGCCTTATAAGGCTTTATATGGATGATCAGCTCAGCTCAGAAGCTTTATAAAGCTTTGTATGGATGATCAGCTCAGCTCAGAAGCTTTATAAAGCTTTGTATGGATGATCAGCTCAGCTCAGAAGCTTTATAAAGCTTTGTATGGATGATCAGCTCAGCTCAGAAGCTTTATAAGGCTTTACATGGATGATCAGCTCAGCTCAGAAGCTTTATAAAGCTTTGTATGGAAGATCAGCTCAGCTCAGAAGCTTTATAAAGCTTTGTATGGATGATCAGCTCAGCTCAGATGCTTTATAAGGCTTTATGTGGATGATTTGCTCAGTTTAGATGCTTTATGGGGCTTTATATGGATGGTCAGCTTAGTTAGGAAGCGTTTTAAGGCTTTTTAAAGTCGTATTTTTACAGATGGTGGTTTGTTTTGTTAATTCAGGGCTTCTTATTTGTATTTATGTGTTCATTGTGAAGGTGGTGTATTACAGCGATGAAAACAGTGAGCTGGGTTGTAGATCTTCGGGAATGGAGTTTAAGAACTGAAACACAGGGGAGTCTTTAGGGAAGAGTTACTAGATATTGGCTTTCAGACACAGAGTGAAGCACTAATCTACACTCAGCTCAGCTGTTACTTCAAAGAGCAGTAGACCTATTTCAGCCTTCAGCCTCTGAGTTCTACACCATAGTCCAGCGCTGGTATTGAATCCAGGGGGCTGGAGGTGGGATTTCTGATGTGTAAAGCTCATACAGATCCTCATATCTGTGTATAGACTTTAGGACCACTGAGGCACAAGATGTCTCTCAGTGTCAGAACTGGATTAAGACCTTCATACCAACAACAATAACCAGCTTAAAGAAGTAGCCAGCAATGACCAAACACACACTACACACACCGCACACACACACCACACACACACACCACACACACCACAAACACACACACCACAAACACACACCGCACACACCACAAACACACACCACACACACACACCACACACACCACAAACACACACCACACACACCACACACACCACACACACACCACAAACACACACCACACACACCACACACAAAACAAACACACACCACAAACACACACCACACACACCACAAACACACACCACACACACACACACCACACACACCACAAACACACACACCACAAACACACACCACACACACACACCACACACACCACAAACACACACACCACAAACACACACCACACACACCACAAACACACACCACACACACACACCACACACACCACAAACACACACCACACACACCACAAACACACACCACAAACACACACCACACACACCACACACAACACAAACACACACCACAAACACACACACACCACAAACACACACCACACACACCACAAACACACACCACACACACCACACACACCACAAACACACACCACACACACCACAAACACACACCACACACTCCACAAACACACACCACACACACACCACACACACACCACACACACCACAAACACACACCACACACTCCACAAACACACACCACACACTCCACAAACACACACCACACACACC
>NC_051231.1:31102548-31150048 GCF_015220715.1 Pygocentrus nattereri | reverse complement strand
ATGGGATGTTGTTTTTTTCTTACTTTTCTTAGTTAAAGGTAGAGAATCACGTCACGGGTTCCTTTTTATAGCATTTTAATTGTCCAACTTTGCTGGAAATGGGTTTTTATCCTAGATACCAAGATTTTAACCCCTTTGCTTCCCCTCAAAGCATAACAATGAAATAAGAAGATAAAAGAAATCATTGCAATACTTGCAAATTGGTTATCCACCTAGAGTCACGAGACAGCTGTTGAAAATAAACCAGGTTTATTTGAGAGATTTTTGATGACACATTTTCCATAATCCTCTGTAAAGCCCTTATTGATCAGCATTGTGTGAAAAGGAGTATATTTTACCACCTTTAACAACGTGCCAGCTGCTCTGCGTATGACTCATAAACGTTTCTTATGAAATGGAAGCAAGGGGAGATAAATGATGAATCAGTTGAGCGCGTGAAATCAAGTGCCAGCCAAGCAGCCCCTCATTTACATGTCATTTGCATGAAGCACAGCCTAATTGATGCGGATGTTTCAGTAGGGAAATAATAATATTACAGCATTTAACGGCTGGTTAGCCACAGCCACTGGCTGTGCTCGTAGGCGACATTTGAGGTCAAGTATACAAGCATGTTGATGCCAAACATGCATAGAAAGTCAGATACTGAATACTTCAATCCTTCTTAAGGAGTGATAAAACACTCAGTGCTGGCAATTCAAACCAGACATCATACAATAATGATAGAGCGATGACAACGAGCATGTGCCACAGCTGGGGTTCAAACCCAAATCCAAGCTGTAGGTTTGGCCTCCATTGTGTTGAGCTTTGCTTTTACTGCGGATTTGTTTTAATTCTGAAACTTGTCTTATGTTATATTCAACAGGCATCTCCAAGGCATCGCAGTGATCACTTCCTACAGTGATGGATTTGTGTATATCAGTCATGATGCTTTGATGAATTTGTTTATCTGTGAATGTGCTTTAGTGCCAGTGAGTTTCGCTGCCAGCTCTTCTCTCAATTTCATGCATTAGATATCTGTTTTTTTTGTTCTTTGTTGAAGTGTATAGTAGCGAAAGAGCCAAAGGAGAGAAAGCAGATTAAAGAAAATAAATGTTGACACGTCATCAGTAAAACTATTTTGCTGAAGTGTATTTTAGATAAACCCTCAGCGTTTTCAGACGGGTGTAAGATTGTTTCTAACTTTTTGCATACTGAAAATTTACCGTATTGGCGAGGCCTGTCAAGCGTGCCCAGGAATTACATTTGAATTTTGCTCGTTTGTTTGTGAAATATGCAAATATGTTCAAATTTAATACATTATTTTCTTCAAGGTGATAACAGTATACAAAAATCCATATGTGGGCTCCCATAAATATTATCCCAAAAGCACATGCTGATGTAAAACATGGGTTATCTACCTGGAGTCACAAGACGGCTGTTGAAAATAAACCAGGTTCATTTGAGAGATTTTTGACAGCACGTTTTCCATAAATCCCCTGATCAGCATTGAGTGAAAAGGTACATATTTTACTGCCTTTAATAACAAACCAGCTGCTCTGAGTATGATTCATAAAAGTTTCTTACAAAACGGAAGCAAGTGGAGATAAATGAGGAACCAGCTTGAGTGCGTGAAATCAAGTGCCAGCCAACCAGCCCCTCATTTACATATCATTTGCATGAAGCACGCACCTCGCAGCTATTGGTCGATATCTAGAACTTCAAGGAGTGTAAATGAAAGCATTACTAGCTCTAATGTGTCTCTCTGTAAGTGTGTACATCTTTTCCTCGTCTGTCATCCTTCCTGCTGTTTTCTCTTCTCTTTCCGTCTCCCTCGCTCTCTCGTTCCCCGGAGTTCTGACTCACTTGTTCTCCGACTCTGCTGCTGCGAGTCAAACAGCACCTCTGCCTCCATCTCCAGTCATTTAGCTGTAAATTAGATCTGCCGGTGAGTTTGATTCCCCGGCAGCGCAGACGCTCGGAATGTGATCTGCTTGTGTAGGAAAAGACGAGTAAACACGCATCGCGTTTATTTCCCGGCGGAACCAGAAAAGATCCTGCAGAACGAGATCTGAGTGGCGTTGAGTGCTGAAATAATTCAGAATGATGGATTTTACTGTATAATGTGATTCATTTATTCAGGTGAAAACCCGCAGAGGCCCTGCGTGCAGGATTGGACTCCAGCTCTGATTCCGAATTTCCATCTGAATATCTGAATAGAACAAGTTTAATAAGTCTCTCTATTCTCTTCTCCTCCTTTCTGCCTCCTCTGTTTCTCTCGCCTCGCTTTCCCTCTGTCTCACTGCCTCTTCTCTCCTGTTCAATCTGTCTTTTCTCTTATTGTCTGTTTATACCTTTTTTATATACTCCTTCTTTCACTCCACTCCTCTTTTCTCTTTGCTTTTCTGTCTCTCCTCCTCCTCACTCTATTTTCTTTCTCTCGTTGTCCTCCGTCGCACTCTTTCTTTGTTTTTATCCCTCTTTGTCCTTTATTCTCTGTCTCTATCCCACTCTCTCGCGCACCTCCTTTTCACTCTTCTATTCGCATTCTATCTCTCTTTCTCTTTTTTCTCTCTCTCTGACTTTCTTTCTGTCTTTCGTTCTTTTTCTCTTTCTATTCTCTCTCTCTCCCTCTCTCTCTCTCTCTCTCTCTCTCTTCTCTCTCTCTCTCTCCTCTCTCTCTGTTTCTCTCTCTCTCTCTCTCTCTCTCTCTCTCTCCCTCTCTCTCTCTCTTCTCTCTCTCTCTCCCTCTCTCTCTCTCTTCTCTCTCTCTCTCTTCTCTCTCTTCTTTCTCTCAAACTCTCTCTCTCTCTCTCTCTCTCCTCTCTCTCTCTCTCTCTCTCTCTCTCTCCTCTCTCTCTGTTTCTCTCTCTCTCTCTCTCTCTCCTCTCTCTCTGTTTCTCTCTCTCTCTCTCTCTCTCTCTCTCTCTCTCTCTCCTCTCTCTCTGTTTCTCTCTCTCTCTCTCTCTCCTCTCTCTCTGTTTCTCTCTCTCTCTCTCTCTCTCTCTCTCTCTCTGCAGGAGGATGCCGTTTGGCTGTTTAACTCTGGGGGAGAAGAAGGACTATAACAGTCCTACAGAGATCACAGACAGATATGACCTGGGACAGATCGTTAAATCGTAAGCACTGTTTTCATAACACACAGACAGATTAAATATAAAGAATTATACAGTGTATATATATAGATCTATCGCCATCTATCTCCATTTTTGATGTTTTTCAGTTTTTGACATAATTTGAAAATACATGTGGTTCTTTACATTGGATGTCAATTTCATGATGAATGGACTAAAATAAATGGCCTACAATGAGTTGGAAAACCTTGAGGATCCACTGACTTCCATTATATTACATTAAAAGTAAAGTAGGTTTTTCCTTCTCATGTAAAGTTGCCATTTTGGAGATACAAGGTTTTGATCCGACAACAGCGATATATATGTTATATATACAGTATATTTATTATATGTAAAAACATGTATATGCTACTGTTATCCTAGTTCAGCAAGCTACAGGTCTGTAGCTCCAGCAGTCATCATTCAGCTTTGTAGTGTGAGTTTTACCGTCTGTAATATCAGAGCATGCAGGACGTGCGCATGAGGGTCATTTCAGGACTCTGGTTTGTTTACATTAATGACTGGTTTGAATCGGTTACCCAAACGAGGGCGAACCATCATGTCATTTGATTTGAACAACGAGGCTTGTAATATGAACGTAGCCAAAGCGGCTCAGGTGGGATTTGAAAAGATCAGATTTGCGTCCACACGGCCCTGAAAACACCAGATCTGAGTCACATCAGGGCAACGAATCGGCTTCGGGCCACTTCAGCCTGGTAATGTGACATTTTGTTCTTCTCACAGGGAAGAGTTCTGCGAGATCTTCCGGGCGAAGGACAAGACCACATCCAAAATGTACACCTGCAAAAAGTTCCTGAAGAAGGACGGGAGGAAAGTGCGGAAGGCTGCGAAAAATGAGATTTTCATTCTGAAGATGTGAGTTCCAGATGCTCATTGTGTATTTTTTTTCAATTACAGAGTGTATTTTAGGATCTGCAGCAGTTTCTCATTTGGAAAAAAGGGTCGTTTAAACTCCTTTTGTTTTAAAGCGGCTCCACTTGACGAGGCAAAAAACTCTCCACCGGCGTATTTTTGAAAGCCTTATAGTTATGCATAGACTGGCTCAGCTTTTTGGGCCTGTTTTCACGCAGAGGCAGCAGTTTGAATAGGCAGGATGGTGAGAAGAGGGAAAAGAAAATAGGGAAAAGGCACAAGTGCTTAAATCATCTCTATGATGAAGCGCGGGGACCTCATTGTACTGCAAACTGACAGCAGTTGAGGCTCAGATTCATCGCAGCTTTACTGCATTGTCTGCCTTGTTGTGGACAATCCTGTACAATCGGCCTAAAGCTGCTCTCTGCTGGCTTTCATTCTGATTACTCCATAATGGCTGAGAGTCAGAAGCAGCAGGATGTCACTGTCTCGTAACTTTTTTGTTTGTTTTCTATATTTAAACACCATTTAAACAATTTAAATGATTCAAAAGAATAAAAATCTTGTTATATTAACTTAAAAAAACATCAAAAAATTGAAGATTCAAAACATTAAAGGGCTTATTTTAGTGGAAAACGAAATTATCTCGCTTTTATTGAAACAAAAGATTTAGTGATTTTCGTGAAAACCATCAGTTATTAATCTCAGCGTTACTGAGCTCTGCTAAAGCCTGAGTAGACTGATAAATCAATGTGATCGGTTATTAATCTCAGTGTTACTGAGCTCTGCTAAAGCCTGAGTAGACTGATAAATCAATGTGATCGGTTATTAATCTCAGTGTTACTGAGCTCTGCTAAAGTCTGAGTAGACTGATAAATCAATGTGATCAGTTATTAATCTCAGCGTTACTGAGCTCTGCTAAAGCCTGAGTAGACTGATAAATCAATGTGATCGGTTATTAATCTCAGCGGTACTGAGCTCTGCTAAAGTCTGAGTAGACTGATAAATCAATGTGATCAGTTATTAATCTCAGCGTTACTGAGCTCTGCTAAAGCCTGAGTAGACTGATAAATCAATGTGATCAGTTATTAATCTCAGCGTTACTGAGCTCTGCTAAAGCCTGAGTAGACTGATAAATCAATGTGATCGGTTATTAATCTCAGCGGTACTGAGCTCTGCTAAAGTCTGAGTAGACTGATAAATCAATGTGATCGGTTATTAATCTCAGCATTACTGAGCTCTGCTAAAGCCTGAGTAGACTGATAAATCAATGTGATGATCAGTTATTAATCTCAGTGTTACTGAGCTCTGCTAAAGCCTGAGTAGACTGATAAATCAATGTGATCGGTTATTAATCTCAGTGTTACTGAGCTCTGCTAAAGCCTGAGTAGACTGATAAATCAATGTGATCGGTTATTAATCTCAGTGTTACTGAGCTCTGCTAAAGCCTGAGTAGACTGATAAATCAATGTGATGATCAGTTATTAATCTCAGCGTTACTGAGCTCTGCTAAAGCCTGAGTAGACTGATAAATCAATGTGATCAGTTATTAATCTCAGCGTTACTGAGCTCTGCTAAAGCCTGAGTAAACTGATAAATCAATGTGACCAGTTATTAATCTCAGTGTTACTGAGCTCTGCTAAAGCCTGAGTAGACTGATAAATCAATGTGATCGGTTATTAATCTCAGTGTTACTGAGCTCTGCTAAAGTCTGAGTAGACTGATAAATCAATGTGATCAGTTATTAATCTCAGTGTTACTGAGCTCTGCTAAAGCCTGAGTAGACTGATAAATCAATGTGATCGGTTATTAATCTCAGCGTTACTGAGCTCTGCTAAAGCCTGAGTAGACTGATAAATCAATGTGATCAGTTATTAATCTCAGTGTTACTGAGCTCTGCTAAAGCCTGAGTAGACTGATAAATCAATGTGATCGGTTATTAATCTCAGTGTTACTGAGCTCTGCTAAAGCCTGAGTAGACTGATAAATCAATGTGATCGGTTATTAATCTCAGCGTTACTGAGCTCTGCTAAAGCCTGAGTAGACTGATAAATCAATGTGATCGGTTATTAATCTCAGAGTTACTGAGCTCTGCTAAAGCCTGAGTAGACTGATAAATCAATGTGATCGGTTATTAATCTCAGCGTTACTGAGCTCTGCTAAAGCCTGAGTAGACTGATAAATCAATGTGATCGGTTATTAATCTCAGCGTTACTGAGCTCTGCTAAAGCCTGAGTAGACTGATAAATCAATGTGATCGGTTATTAATCTCAGCGTTACTGAGCTCTGCTAAAGCCTGAGTAGACTGATAAATCAATGTGATCGGTTATTAATCTCAGTGTTACTGAGCTCTGCTAAAGCCTGAGTAGACTGATAAATCAATGTGATGAGTTATTAATCTCAGTGTTACTGAGCTCTGCTAAAGTCTGAGTAGACTGATAAATCAATGTGATCGGTTATTAATCTCAGCGTTACTGAGCTCTGCTAAAGCCTGAGTAGACTGATAAATCAATGTGATCGGTTATTAATCTCAGTGTTACTGAGCTCTGCTAAAGCCTGAGTAGACTGATAAATCAATGTGATGGTCAGTTATTAATCTCAGTGTTACTGAGCTCTGCTAAAGCCTGAGTAGACTGATAAATCAATGTGATGGTCAGTTATTAATCTCAGTGTTACTGAGCTCTGCTAAAGCCTGAGTAGACTGATAAATCAATGTGATCAGTTATTAATCTCAGCGTGACTGAGCTCTGCTAAAGCCTGAGTAGACTGATAAATCAATGTGATCAGTTATTAATCTCAGCGTTACTGAGCTCTGCTAAAGCCTGAGTAGACTGATAAATCAATGTGATCAGTTATTAATCTCAGTGATACTGAGCTCTGCTAAAGCCTGAGTAGACTGATAAATCAATGTGATCAGTTATTAATCTCAGTATTACTGAGCTCTGCTAAAGCCTGAGTAGACTGATAAATCAATGTGATCAGTTATTAATCTGAGCGTTACTGAGCTCTGCTAAAGTCTGAGTAGACTGATAAATCAATGTGATCGGTTATTAATCTCAGTGTTACTGAGCTCTGCTAAAGCCTGAGTAGACTGATAAATCAATGTGATCGGTTATTAATCTCAGCGTTACTGAGCTCTGCTAAAGCCTGAGTAGACTGATAAATCAATGTGATCGGTTATTAATCTCAGAGTTACTGAGCTCTGCTAAAGCCTGAGTAGACTGATAAATCAATGTGATCGGTTATTAATCTCAGCGTTACTGAGCTCTGCTAAAGCCTGAGTAGACTGATAAATCAATGTGATCGGTTATTAATCTCAGCGTTACTGAGCTCTGCTAAAGCCTGAGTAGACTGATAAATCAATGTGATCGGTTATTAATCTCAGCGTTACTGAGCTCTGCTAAAGCCTGAGTAGACTGATAAATCAATGTGATCGGTTATTAATCTCAGCGTTACTGAGCTCTGCTAAAGTCTGAGTAGACTGATAAATCAATGTGATCGGTTATTAATCTCAGTGTTACTGAGCTCTGCTAAAGCCTGAGTAGACTGATAAATCAATGTGATCGGTTATTAATCTCAGCGTTACTGAGCTCTGCTAAAGCCTGAGTAGACTGATAAATCAATGTGATCGGTTATTAATCTCAGTGTTACTGAGCTCTGCTAAAGCCTGAGTAGACTGATAAATCAATGTGATGAGTTATTAATCTCAGTGTTACTGAGCTCTGCTAAAGCCTGAGTAGACTGATAAATCAATGTGATGGTCAGTTATTAATCTCAGTGTTACTGAGCTCTGCTAAAGCCTGAGTAGACTGATAAATCAATGTGATGGTCAGTTATTAATCTCAGTGTTACTGAGCTCTGCTAAAGCCTGAGTAGACTGATAAATCAATGTGATCAGTTATTAATCTCAGCGTGACTGAGCTCTGCTAAAGCCTGAGTAGACTGATAAATCAATGTGATCAGTTATTAATCTCAGCGTTACTGAGCTCTGCTAAAGCCTGAGTAGACTGATAAATCAATGTGATCAGTTATTAATCTCAGTGATACTGAGCTCTGCTAAAGCCTGAGTAGACTGATAAATCAATGTGATCAGTTATTAATCTCAGTGTTACTGAGCTCTGCTAAAGCCTGAGTAGACTGATAAATCAATGTGATCAGTTATTAATCTGAGCGTTACTGAGCTCTGCTAAAGTCTGAGTAGACTGATAAATCAATGTGATCGGTTATTAATCTCAGAGTTACTGAGCTCTGCTAAAGCCTGAGTAGACTGATAAATCAATGTGATCGGTTATTAATCTCAGCGTTACTGAGCTCTGCTAAAGCCTGAGTAGACTGATAAATCAATGTGATCGGTTATTAATCTCAGTGTTACTGAGCTCTGCTAAAGCCTGAGTAGACTGATAAATCAATGTGATCGGTTATTAATCTCAGCGTTACTGAGCTCTGCTAAAGCCTGAGTAGACTGATAAACCAATGTGATCGGTTATTAATCTCAGCATTACTGAGCTCTGCTAAAGCATGAGTAGACTGATAAATCAATGTGATCGGTTATTAATCTCAGTGTTACTGAGCTCTGCTAAAGCCTGAGTAGACTGATAAATCAATGTGATCAGTTATTAATCTCAGTGTTACTGAGCTCTGCTAAAGCCTGAGTAGACTGATAAATCAATGTGATCGGTTATTAATCTCAGTGTTACTGAGCTCTGCTAAAGCCTGAGTAGACTGATAAATCAATGTGATCGCTTATTAATCTCAGCGTTACTGAGCTCTGCTAAAGCCTGAGTAGACTGATAAATCAATGTGATCAGTTATTAATCTCAGAGTTACTGAGCTCTGCTAAAGCCTGAGTAAACTGATAAATCAATGTGATCGGTTATTAATCTCAGTGTTACTGAGCTCTGCTAAAGCCTGAGTAGACTGATAAATCAATGTGATCAGTTATTAATCTCAGAGTTACTGAGCTCTGCTAAAGCCTGAGTAGACTGATAAATCAATGTGATCAGTTATTAATCTCAGCGTTACTGAGCACTGCTAAAGCCTGAGTAGACTGATAAATCAATGTGATCAGTTATTAATCTCAGTGTTACTGAGCTCTGCTAAAGCCTGAGTAGACTGATAAATCAATGTGATCGGTTATTAATCTCAGTGTTACTGAGCTCTGCTAAAGCCGGAGTAGACTGATAAATCAATGTGATCAGTTATTAATCTCAGTGATATTGAGCTCTGCTAAAGCCTGAGTAGACTGATAAATCAATGTGATCAGTTATTAATCTCAGTGTTACTGAGCTCTGCTAAAGCCTGAGTAGACTGATAAATCAATGTGATCGGTTATTAATCTCAGTGTTACTGAGCTCTGCTAAAGCCTGAGTAGACTGATAAATCAATGTGATCAGTTATTAATCTCAGTGTTACTGAGCTCTGCTAAAGCCTGAGTAGACTGATAAATCAATGTGATCAGTTATTAATCTCAGCGTTACTGAGCTCTGCTAAAGCCTGAGTAGACTGATAAATCAATGTGATCAGTTATTAATCTCAGCGTTACTGAGCTCTGCTAAAGCCTGAGTAGACTGATAAATCAATGTGATCGGTTATTAATCTCAGTGTTACTGAGCTCTGCTAAAGCCTGAGTAGACTGATAAATCAATGTGATCAGTTATTAATCTCAGTGTTACTGAGCTCTGCTAAAGCCTGAGTAGACTGATAAATCAATGTGATCAGTTATTAATCTCAGCGTTACTGAGCTCTGCTAAAGCCTGAGTAGACTGATAAATCAATGTGATCAGTTATTAATCTCAGCGTTACTGAGCTCTGCTAAAGCCTGAGTAGACTGATAAATCAATGTGATCGGTTATTAATCTCAGTGTTACTGAGCTCTGCTAAAGCCTGAGTAGACTGATAAATCAATGTGATCAGTTATTAATCTCAGTGATATTGAGCTCTGCTAAAGCCTGAGTAGACTGATAAATCAATGTGATCAGTTATTAATCTCAGTGTTACTGAGCTCTGCTAAAGCCTGAGTAGACTGATAAATCAATGTGATCAGTTATTAATCTCAGCGTTACTGAGCTCTGCTAAAGCCTGAGTAGACTGATAAATCAATGTGATCGGTTATTAATCTCAGCGTTACTGAGCTCTGCTAAAGCCTGAGTAGACTGATAAATCAATGTGATCAGTTATTAATCTCAGCGTTACTGAGCTCTGCTAAAGCCTGAGTAGACTGATAAATCAATGTGATCGGTTATTAATCTCAGTGTTACTGAGCTCTGCTAAAGCCTGAGTAGACTGATAAATCAATGTGATCGGTTATTAATCTCAGCGTTACTGAGCTCTGCTAAAGCCTGAGTAGACTGATAAATCAATGTGATCGGTTATTAATCTCAGCGTTACTGAGCTCTGCTAAAGCCTGAGTAGACTGACAAATCAATGTGATCAGTTATTAATCTCAGTGTTACTGAGCTCTGCTAAAGTCTGAGTAGACTGATAAATCAATGTGATCGGTTATTAATCTCAGTGTTACTGAGCTCTGCTAAAGTCTGAGTAGACTGACAAATCAATGTGATCAGTTATTAATCTCAGTGTTACTGAGCTCTGCTAAAGCCTGAGTAGACTGATAAATCAATGTGATCGGTTATTAATCTCAGTGTTACTGAGCTCTGCTAAAGCCTGAGTAGACTGATAAATCAATGTGATCGGTTATTAATCTCAGTGTTACTGAGCTCTGCTAAAGTCTGAGTAGACTGATAAATCAATGTGATCAGTTATTAATCTCAGTGTTACTGAGCTCTGCTAAAGTCTGAGTAGACTGATAAATCAATGTGATCAGTTATTAATCTCAGTGTTACTGAGCTCTGCTAAAGCCTGAGTAGACTGATAAATCAATGTGATCAGTTATTAATCTCAGCGTTACTGAGCTCTGCTAAAGCCTGATGTGATGAGCCAGTTATTTATCTCAGCTGTGCTGGCACTGACCTCCAAAGGATTTTGATTGGGTACCCCACTACCCTGCATGGAAATAACATCTAATTAAACAACCAATCAGATTGCTGCTGTTAGGTGTTCATGCAAACTGCACTTACACTCAGTATCATCACTTTAGATGGTTCCTTATTATAGTCAACCTAGTTGCTGGACATGGATGGTTTGAGGTATAATATGACCCTAAGTGAGTGTAAAAGACCACCTTCATGTTCACGTGGCTCGTCCAGCCCTGCATGAACTAGCTTTGGAGGCGAAGACATTTGAGTAGTGCTTCTCTGTGAACTCACCTCTCTGTATATTTTCAAATTAGCACCTGTCACCATCCTGAGGCATGAAATCGGCTTATTCTCTCACACAGCCGCCTGCCTTAAACCCCTCAAGCATAAGACACTACCACAGGCACCAGCTTTGACCAGCCAGCCGAGAGAATGAAACTCTTAGAAATGGAGAGTTATTATTGTTATTATGCTATACAGCTACATCTAAATATTAAATCCTGCACATTTTTATGTCTACTGTGTAGGAAGGAGGCCAGCATTTGCTACTCAAAACTGATCTTAATAATGCAAGCAGAATTTATTTTCAGTGACTGTTTTAGCTGACAGATTCTTCCTGTTCCATCTGGTCAGGAGCTTTTGTGCCAGTTGTATATAATGCTGGCTTGTAAATATTTTATGCATACATTCTTAATCCAAACATGACATACAATGCTCATAATGGTTTGAGGACAGCTTGCCTATTTTTTAGTGTTTAACTTTTATTAAGTTAATAACAAAGATTGGCAACACTTTCTATGAGCACAGTATCTATAAGCATCTATAATCACATCCATAACATGGTACAATTCATTCCTCAGGCATTATAAACATGGCTATAAATATTCATGAAAATGAATTGCACTTTACAGCCATGTTCATTATGCATTATGAATTGTTCACATTATTCATTATAAATAGTGTTGATTACATGTTATAATCGTTCATAAGGCATTATAAACATGGCTATAAATATTTGTAAAAATGAATTGCACTTTACAGCCATGTTTATTATGCATTATGAATTGTTAACATTATTCATTATAAATAGTGTTAATAACATGTTATAATGCACTTATTATAAAAATGAGCTACACTTTACAGCCATGTTTATTATGCATCATGAATTGTTAACATTATTCATTATAAATAGTGTTAATAACATGTTATAATGCACTTATTATAAAAACGAGCTACACTTTACAGCCATGTTTATTATGCATCATGAATTGTTAACATTATTCATTATAAATAGTGTTAATAACATGTTATAATGCACTTATTATAAAAATGAGCTACACTTTACAGCCATGTTTATTATGCATCATGAATTGTTAACATTATTCATTATAAATAGTGTTAATAACATGTTATAATGCACTTATTATAAAAACGAGCTACACTTTACAGCCATGTTTATTATGCATTGTGAATTGTTGACATGCACTACAAATGCATTATGTATAGTGATGATAACGTTATATTGTCCGTGCCAGTGAAGTCACTTGTTAAAGTGAGATAAGTAAGTTTATTTATGCTATTGAATTTCTAATATTTTATTTATCACCGTGTTTGTTGTTAGTGCTGGACATTTAGGACTATGTCCTGAATATTTAGATGCCCCAAACAAGCTGATCAATCCAAAATGATTACTGCAGTGTGGTTTCTTTAACTTGTGCTCTCACTTTAAATTATATCACAGCAAACCAAGTACCCATCAGGCCCCTGACCCTAACTCCCCTGAAAGCCCCTCTAACAATTGGAATAGTCTAGTCTGATTGAGGCAGTTCGGAATACAATTTCTAACCAACTGAACGAGGTGGGAAATCCTGGAAATAATACATTAAATAGAAGAATAATAGCCGAGTTAATCCGATTACATTCCCAATGTGTCTCAGAACGCGATGTCTTCCTCTCAGGCCAGTCTGACGTCATTTTAAAGCAGTTAAAAACACAAGCACTGCTCACTGCTGCTCATCTCACTCTGACTGGACTCACGTGGTACTCTATGCATGCAGATGTATTGGAATGTATTCAGTTGGATTTGCATGTAAACACAGCCAGTGAGTGTGAAGTCACTGTGGAGCAGAGGCAAGAGAGTGAGAGGCAAGTGAGTAGAGAGCTGTCATTGTTATTTGCTCCACATTAACCACTACAAACCTTCCCTTTATGTAAGTAGCCTTTGTTTGTCTCATTATCATCACTACAGTAATGCTAATTTCTGCTAGCATTCTATTGGATCACTAGTATTAAGTTAGCACCAAGCTAACCGTGGTGTACATTGACTTTCCTGTCTTGGGTTAAAACACTACTGATGGCAGCACCAGTTTAAACTCTGACATTTGATGTTTGTGATGTTTTACCCAGAAAGGCTCTTCTGTGGTTACAAGCTTGACATTGTAACAACAGAAGAACCCTATCGGTGCTACATAGAACCCTTTTCAAAAAGGCAGAAAATTCTGATCACCTCCTTGTTTCTACGCTCATTGTCCACTTTATCAGCTCCACTTACTGTATAGCTGGTCTCTGTAGTTCTACAGTTACAGACTGTAGTCCATCTGTTTCTCTGATACTTTGTTACCCTGTTCTTCTGTGGTCAGGACCCCCATGGACCCTCACAGAGCAGGTACTATTTGGGTGGTGGATCATTCTCAGCACTGCAGTGACACTGACATGGTGGAGGTGTGTTAGTGTGTGTTGTGCTGGTCTGAGTGGATCAGACACAGCAGTGCTGCTGGAGTTTTTAAACACTGTGTCCACTCACTGTCCACTCCATTAGACACTCCACCTTGTAGATGTAAAGTCAGAGACGACAGCTCATCTGCTGCTGCACAGTTTGTGATGGTCATCCTCTAGTCCTTCATCATGGGGCACAGGACACTGTGGGCTGGATGTTTTTGGTTGGTGGACTATTCTCAGTCCAGCATCGACACTGAGGTGTTTAAAAACTCCAGCAGCACTGCTGTGTCTGATCCACTCAGACCAGCACAACACACACTAACACACCACCACCATTCTCAGCAGCGCTGAGAATGACCCACCAACAAAATTATACCTGCTCTGTGAGGGTCCATGGGGGTCCTGACCACTGAAGAACAGGGTAACAGAGTATCAGAGAAACAGATGGACTACAGTCTGTAACTGTAGAACTACAAAGTGCAGCTATACAGTAAGTGGAGCTGATAAGATGGACAATGAGTGTAGAAACAAGGAGGTGGTCATGATGTTATACCTGATCAGTGTATATAGAACCGTCTACAGCACATTCTAAATCTGAAGAACCCTTTCATTATGCAAAGAACTCTTGTAAAGCATTCTAGGAGTGGGTTCTACATAGAACCATTTTTTTTTACTAAAGAACTCTTTGAAAAAGCATTTTTTAAAGTGTGTCAAAGGTCTTACATCAGCAACGCTAGGTGTTCTCAAACTTTTGACAGGCCTTTCTTTAACGCCTAGAAAGCTTTATCTTCTGGTTCACTTCATTCCCTTTTCTGTCTGCTTGCAGGGTCAAGCACCCCAACATCCTCCAGCTGGTGGACGTTTACGAGACCAGAAAAGAGTACTTCCTCTTCCTTGAGCTGTAAGTGGTCGTGCTTCTCCAGCTGAGCCTGCAGTGCTGAGGCAGGTCCTGAGGGGTTTGAGCAGATGGGTCCTGAGGCTGTGTCAGAGAGAGACACTGAACTGATATCTCACTCTCACTGCCACGTCTCTCTCGTTCATGAGACGCCTCCGTCTGGCTGCCTCATGTTCTCTTCTGTCTGTTCGGGTTCGGATTTGCATTCGTTACTTTCCCACCTCAGAATTCCTTTAATGTTGTGTCTCCTCTGCTGTGCGTGTATCTCCTGAACAATGATCAAACAGAGCCTTTGAAGGTGCCAATCCTGCAGTTGTGTTTGCATAATTTAGAATTAATATGGCTCTGTATTTCTAACACACCGTACTTTCATTACTTTTGCCATATTGTGTTGCATCACGCTTAAAAAACACCAGCACTTACGTGTGCTACTTTTTCTTAGCTAGCTGGGAACCTTTGAAATGAGCTTAGTCTGACAGATCCATTAGCATGCTAATCTTAAAAGGAAGACATGCACGTCTGAGATTAAAGATGAAAGATCATTGGTGGATTGATAACCTTGAAACTACAAAGCACAGCCAGGCTCATGAGACAATGTGTAAGAGGCTTGTTCGCGTTATTATCTCGTAGGTGCTTCACGCAAGGACCCCTAGAGGCTTAATTGCTGGCGACTCCATTTTCTCAGCTTCACTGAACATATAGGAGAACTTTGTAGTTCTACAGTTACAGACTGTAGTCCATCTGCTTCTCTGATACTCTGTTACCCTGTTCTTCAGTGGTCAGGAACCCCATGGACCCTCACAGAGCAGGTGCTGTTTGGATGGTGGATCATTCTCAGCGCTGCAGTAACGCTGACGTGGTGGTGGTGTGTTAGTGTGTGTTGTGCCAGTCTGAGCAGATCAGGCACAGCAGTGATACTGGTGTCTTTAATGTTTGAGATGTCTGATTTATTTGCAGTGCTACAGGGAGAGAGGTGTTTGACTGGATACTGGACCAGGGCTACTACTCAGAGAAGGACACCAGCAATGTGATCCGGCAGGTGATGGAGGCGGTGGCGTATCTGCACTCCCTCAACATCGTCCACCGCAACCTGAAGGTAAACAGCACACTGCTCTGTCATGATCATGACTGTAAAATATATTTCATTGCTGCTATTTATTATTATTTTTGAGACATTTAAATGCGCACAATTGTCCGACTAAGTGGATCAACCCAAGACGTTAATAGCAGTTGTATGAAAGACGAGTGCATTGTTTCTTTCTGCATGCACACCAGCATCATCTCCAAAAAATACTGCAAGAAGATCAGCTAGATTGGTGGACTGGATCTGTATAACCTTAACATCACCAAACATCAGGACATTGCAGTGCGTGATATTTTATAAAACCTAATACAAGTGGCTGCCAAAGCTCTGGAAGAATCAACTCATACATACATAGTAAGCTCAAGTCAGCTTCTCATTTTCCAGCTTCTCATTTGAAGCTTCCGTTCCACCTTAAATGGTACCGCAGTTACACTGAGGCACCTTAAGCGTAGACGAATTTCAAAAGTTGGCGAATACGAAGCGAACATCGGCTTACCTCAATAAATACATCGGCTTACCTCAATAAATAATCCCCAATCAGCAAATACCTCAAACCAAAAGGTGTTTAACTGAACTGAGCCGCCAACGAGTAGCACAGGGAAGCTATAATCAGCTGTAGGAGCTGCTGCTACACTAATGAGTGCTCTTCTAATGGGATATGCGCTGTTTATACATACTATTTAGTGTGCTAGTATGCAGCCTGGAATGTGGAAATCCTAACACTGTTTAGATTATAGCTTTCATTTTTCATCACTACAACAACAAATCAAAAGAAATCAAGTCACTACACTCAAATACTCTGGCTAATATACTTTAAAGGTTTAAAAAGGTTTAAAAATGTCTTTTACTGCCTTTGCTAGATCGGTTATGGCTTTATTATCTCATTCCAAACAGCCGTAGCTCGACGGAATGAACTTGGAGTTGCCGTCCAAAATGACGGCAGTTGGAATAATCATGTTTTCATACAAGCGACATATACATTTCTGCTAGAAGCCAATGCTCCAACTCTGTTTGTAGCACCTAAGCACCTACGGGGGCTGAACTTGAGCTGAAACCCAGCTAGCACTTGCTGCGAGCTTTTCAGAGAACAAGATGATGATTAAAGCAATATAAGGTTGGATTTTGTGCTTTATACCAACAGCCCACCGAAAAATGACCTGCATACCCTGAAAACGCTCGTTGGCACAGATCTCTTTAAAACGCAGACGAATTGGTCTGAATTTTGGTGGGAGACCATTGCTAGGAAATGTGGTAATGTGGCCAGAAATTCATGCTGCTTGAAAACTATAGCAAGTGTTATGCCCTCTCCTGTCTGGGTGCTCTGAACTAAATAGGGGGTGAAGTTTACCATTTAGATTTCAATCAGCACTACAAAATAGCTGACACACAATATAGCGCGCTATTTCCCAACACAACAGAATGCCTCTCAGCAAGTAGGACTGCAAAGATGGAATTAACTGTGGTATAATTGGAACGACTGATTTGAAAGTAGTTCAGAAATGCTATGAGTTCTTCCAGAGGAACATCCTGTTATTCTATTTACAATCCACATTGTGTTCTTGTTGTTGCTCATTTCAGTTGGAAAATCTGGTGTATTACAACCGCCTGAAGCACTCCAAAATAGTCATCAGCGATTTCCATCTGGCCAAGCTTGAGAACGGACTCATTAAAGAGCCTTGTGGAACTCCAGAGTATCTGGGTAAGAGCTTTTACTGGGAGTTCTATCATCTTTAATAGCTGCCATACAGTCTGTTTTGATTGGATACTTAGTGTTACAGGAAGGTGCTCTAATGTTTTGGAACGAATGTGTTTTTGCAAAATATGAGTGGATTTGTTTGGTGTCCATGAAGAAGTCTGTGAGATAAATTAGATTCAGTTTCTCGAAAAGTGAGCACAAATCTAGAAATGAGACATTTAAATGGTTCTGTAATGCACTGGTTCTCAAACTGATCCCCAGGGTCTGCAGATAGTCCACATTTTGGTCCATCCATGTGTTGTGAGATCAGATGGACCAAAATATGGACCATCTGTGGAGGCCTCAGGACTGGTGTAAGGACCACTGCTCTAGAGCCAGCAGTCACCAACCCTTCTCCTGGAGATCAGAGTTTAGTTTTCACTTGGATCTAACGTGTTGCCAGACTATAGATATTAATACATAGATGCCAAGGTCATGATGGAAAGGTCATGATCTGCCTGGAAACATCAGCCATAATTTACTTATCACTCAACCAATTTTTATCATTGAATTTATCATAAATGATCAATTATATAAACTATCATAAAGTGCCATGGTGCAAGTGTAGAGTGAATATTCCATATGAATATGCTGTACCTACACCTACTTAGCACTAACAATCGGAGTGAATAAAACAGTGTAACTGCTTCACATCAAGAAAAGGTATATTCACTATATGGATAAAAACACCTAAACATTACACCAATATGGTGTTCGGTGGGCTTGAGGTCAGGGCTCTGTGTGGGCCAATCAAGTTCTTCCACATCAAAGTCACCAAGCCAGGCCTTTATGGACCTTGCTTTGTGCACTGGGGCTCAGTCATACTGGAACAGAAAAGGTTCTTCCCCAAACTGTTCCCACAAAGTTGGAAGCATAGAATTGTCCAAAATGTCTTGGTTTGCCAAAGTATCAAGATTTCCCCTCACTGGAACTAAGGGGCCGAGCCCAACTCCTGAAAGACAACCCCACACTATAATCCCCCCTCCACCAAACTTTACAGCTGGAAAGTGCAGTCAGGCTGGTAATGTTCTCCTGGCATTCGCCAAACCCAGACTTGTCCATCAGACTGACAGAGAAGCGTGATTCCTCACTCCACAGAATACATTTCCACTGCTCCAGAGTCCAGTGGTGGTGATTTACACCACTTCATCTGATGCTCTGCGTTGTGCTTGGAATGTAAGGCTTGCAGGCAGCTGCTGGGCCAGGAAAACCCTGCCTTGAAGCTCCCGGCGCAGTTTTTTGTTGATGCCAGAAGAGGTTTGAACTCTGCAGTTATTGATCAGCAGAGCATTGGTGTCTTTTATGCTCTTTGATCCTCAGCACTCCATGACCCACTCTGTAACTTTACATGGTCTGAGACTTCGCGGCTGAGTCACTGTGGTTCCTAAACACTTGCACTTTTCAATTGCACTGTATTTTATACCTCTGTGGCAACGTGACTGAATGAAACACCTGAATTCAGTGATTGAGAGGTGTGTCCCAATGTTTTTGTCAACATAGTGTGTATAAAATGAATAAGCTTAATACAAATCCAGAGGAAAACCAGTCACACCATCGACTTCTTGGTGCATCTGTGTAATTTTGGATGGTACCTTTCTTAAACTGCAGCTCTGTGATTGTACTGTATTGAATGCAGTAGCTGCGTTGACTCCTGAAACATGTGGCACTGGTGACGTGCCTGGCTGAACCTAATGCAGCATCTATGTATGTATGTCTATGGCCCATCACCCTTAGCTAACACTAATGCATCTGATCCAGCCAATCAAGGCCAGTTAGCCAATTAGCTGAAGAAGGTGTGGCTGACTGTGATTGGAACCAGACTCTGCAGGTAGGCAGATCTCCAGGACCAGGGATGATGATGGGTATTTTAAATGGAACTTTTCTTAAGTTGAATATCTTTCCTCTCCCGTTAGCTCCAGAAGTTGTTGGTAGACAGAGATATGGCCGTCCTGTGGACTGCTGGGCGCTCGGAGTGATCATGTACATACTGTGAGTGTTCTTTCTGCAGTTATTTGATCAACAACTTCAAGACCCCTCATCTTGTAATGCACCTATTTAAAGCCACATAAATAAAAATGTTCCATTAAAAAATACTCGGGTAATCTTGTCTTTTAACATGCACTCCTTTGCTTACAGACTTTCTGGGAACCCACCGTTCTATGACGAGGCAGACGATGATGATTATGAAAACCATGACAAGAACCTGTTTCGCAAAATTCTGGCAGGAGACTATGAGTTTGATTCACCATACTGGGATGACATCTCAGACTCAGGTGCCCTTAACATACTGTGTGTCTATCTAAGTTTATTTAGATTATTCTTGTTATTCACTGTTGTTAAGATTAAAAATCGCTCGGCAAATATTACAGTCAGACTGTAAAACTACACGCTGCAGATTCATACTGGATTAAAATCGCTCCACAATTAAGTTCTTTTACCTCCTTTGGTGAAACTGATCCCACTGGGTTTGATGCTTTTCTTGTCTTTGTCTGTTTGTCTGGCTTTTTATCTTCCTCTGTTCACAGCCAAAAGTTTAGTGTCCCGCCTCATGGAAGTTGACCAGGATCAGAGGCTTACAGCGCAGGAGGCCATCAACCACGAATGGTACCGACATTTTATTCGTTTTTCAGCACATTTTGCTGATGTGTGTGTTTTTGGCAGCAGGTAAGTAATATGCTCTAAAGTTTTGTGAGCCTTATCTGAGTTTTCCCTTTTCCTTCGTAGGATATCTGGAAACGCCGCCTCAGATAAGAACATCAAGGAAAACGTGTGCGCACAGATAGAGAAGAATTTCGCAAAAGCGAAGTGGAAGGTAGTAATTATGTTGGAAATGACTTTCTTCATCCGTCACAGACTAGTTGGGTTTGTCCTCTACTTTTATCACTGTGCGCTCAGAATTTCTTTGCCAGCCAGAACGTTTGGGGAATACAGTCCTTTCTTTTCTGAGGGAAATGGATCACAGCAAGGACATTATTTATCCCACAGCTCTTTTGCTGACTTTTTTTCTGTAGTGATAAACTTCAGATTGATCAACTAGAGTTGTTTAGTCATTTAAGCTGGAAAAATTGCCCTGCCTTTCGTGGCCTTGCTGTGAGGTCAGGACTCAAAACTTTGTGGTATTTGAACCACTTTTGGGCCAAAGCCATTTGGATATTGGGGTGAGCGATATGGCAGCATTAATCATTATTGTGAACAATGTGTTATTGAGCTTTTTGTTTTGTTTATTATTTTTTTTGCCTGTTCCAGTTGATAAAACCTCAGAAAAACTAAAGTCTTGTGAATATGTCTTAAAGTATCATGATCCTTTCCATATCGCCCTCCCCCATATATCAGAGTGTGCTTTTAACAAAAGTTTGGAAAACATTATTTGGGTAAATCCTGCTCTTCATCCCAAAGAAGACACTGTAATGAAAGTGAAGTAGAGATGGGTGGGTCGATACTGAGTTATTGCACTTCTGTAGTATCGATAATTAAATATACATCAGCATCATTAACCTGTAGGAAAGTTAAATAATGATCAATGCAAATAAATGTGTAGGATAGGAGCTACTTTTTCTTCCACCATCTGCCACAAGATACAGTCAAAGTCCTTACAGGAAAGACTGTTCATTAAACGGCCATCTTCGCAACACCTCCGGGCAGTTATTTCCAGACCAAGCTCCTGTCTGTTTGAATGGGGAGAGACCAAAATACACAAAACTGACAGCCAAGTTATCATTTCAAAAACATATTTGAAATAATAAGTCAAATTTGACAAAAACCTCATAAATACTTTGTAGCATTTAGCTCATTAATTCAGTTCAGGCTTTTCCTGCTAGCGGTGAGTGCCAGCAAGCTGAGTGGCTCTTTTTATTGAAGGTCAGGACTTTTTCTAAAAACAGACAAGCTTTCCCAACAACCTCCTTTATAACATCCCTGATGCAGTGACTGCTCTATAATAACAGGTCATTTGGACTTACCTCCCCAAACTGGGCCCAGTTTCCCAGAAGCATGTTGGTGTTAACTGGTAGAGAGAGTGTTCTGTGTGATACTCGTTCTACCGTCTTTGTGCTTAGATGCTTTGTATTCTACAGAAAGCTGTGCGAGTCACGACCATCATGAAGAGGCTGCGAGCTCCCGAGCACCAGCACACCGACCCAGCGGCTGCAGCCGGTGCAGTAGCCCCGAACCCTGCAGGAGGATCCCAGGAAAACCCCCAGGCTCCAGCCGAGGCCTCCTCAGCTCCTACCAGTGCCACAGCACCAGAAAACAACACCACCGGTTCAGCGCCCCCTGCTGCTCCAGAGGCCGCTAGTGCAGAAGCCCAAGCAGCAGCAGCTACACCACACCCACCAGCCGAGCCAGCTCAGCCTGGTTTAGCCGCTGAACAAGCCGAGGCTAATTCTTCATCGCGGTGCAACGGTGAGGCTCCTGCTAACCCACCATTAGCCACACATAGCGGAGATGAACAGAATGGTTAAACTCGGTGTCTCGGTCAGCCCGTCCCACTTCCCCTGCGTTTAACCTCCAGCTTTGTAAATTAGCTGCTAGCATGGTCACCCTGAACCTGCTTCGCTCTTATGCTAACATTAGCATCGCCAGCGTTGTCGCACAGAGCCTCGCCACTGTCTTTTCCTGAGTACTGAGTTAATCACGTTCCCTCACTCTGCAAAGTCTTAACGGCCACGTTTCACTGGCCTGCTCGCTGACAAGCCACGCTACGCTAGCCAGTTTTTATTAGCACTCTCAGCTGACCAGTCTGGTCACTTTCTATCAGCCTTTTGAGCTCCAGATCACTGTAAGAACACGCAGAAGGTGTGACTCATACACCAGACTTTGGTTTTGGTAAGTTGTTCGGAACGCAGTTGTGAGGAAAAAAGTTTGTGCACCCTTTGGAATTATGAGGAATTTTGGGTCCTAGTCTTGGCCCAAACAAACAAGCCATATAGTTGATTAAATAAGTGGTTTAACCAGTAGCAATTATTGATTAAAAAGGCAGGTGAACTTGGTTTTTAGTGGATTCTCCCCCAGTTATCTCAGATCATTTCCACCTTTTGGTTTGAGGTGATGTATAATTTTGGGACAATATTAATGCCACTCCTCTGACGTGGCTAATTAATTCATTAAATATCGGTGGCATTTGGCATTGCCAGCATTAAGTCCTGAAAGTTTCTACTAGCTATACTTTGAATTTGTGAATTTTTATATGTAAAAATTACACATTTAACTGAAATTAAAAAAAAAAAAAAAAATCAAAAATTCCAAAAGTAAAACTTTCCTTTATTTCAGTGTCCGTTCTTTTCAGGAGACTCGCTCTCAGAAATCGAGAAATCTGCAGTGATGTTTTCCAACCCTTTGAAAGCTCAGGCGTAGGAGTGGGTTGCCTTTTCTGCTTCTCACCATCCAATAAATGAGCGTCCTCTGAAATGTGTTATATGTGTGGTTGAATTTGAAACTACAGGAGCAAATTTCACAAAACTGCTGACAAACCTGGAATCTCGATGGGCATCAGCACCCGAATTGGTTGACCAGCTCGTTCGCACTGCTTCGGTCCGGTGCTCAGGAAGGCGTGGCCTGGCTCTCTAAGAACTGTAAAGTTTCTGTAAATACTAACCTCTACAGACGTAGCTAAAAACAGCATGCTTTTTGAGATTTGCTGTTTATTTCATACATGTCCTGCCGATCTGCGTGTCGAGAAAGATGTCCGACTATTGGCCTTATATGGAGAATTTGTCCCTCCTGGTCCAGCCATTCACACAGTAATTAAACACACGCTACATACTTTAGCTATCTAGGCTGCTACTTGCATTCTCACTTGTGATAGTTTTAGAAAAGCGATTAAATAAAGGGTCTGATTATATAGTCCACATTCAGCTTGGATCTGCACGGTAGCTAGACACATGTAAACAAGAAAAAGGGTCCTTTTTCAGAGTAGGTCATCGTCATATTGTATAAAGAAATCACTACGCGTTAGATTTTTTAGATGATTTATGTTCTGAAGACGTCGAGTCCGTGTGAAATCAACACTGTGGAGTTTGTTTTGCTTTTATTTGCCCTGTTCTCAACACTATATGCTGTAATTGTTTAAGTTAGATTGTGTTGGCTTCATGTAACACGTGTTTGGTCCACTTTAGCTACTATGCATTCAAAGTCAGCATTACAGTTTATGTCCATTAAACCGAAAGTGGTCATACAAAGAACCTGCATTCATTATTTATAACAATAATCGTTTTGTTTTGTTGTCTAAATGAGTTGATTAATAATTCTGACTGATCTGTTGCGTTTCCTTCTCTTCTTTATGCTTTTGCGATGAACAAAAAAGAATAGACGATATGGCTCGCGCTGAGAGGAAAAGCGGATAACTGTGGTTTTATTATTATATTATTATTAGTTAGATGATATGAAGCATGAGCAGCATTCTTAAGCTCGGGGGGAGGGGAGGGGGGACCCACTGTCAGATGTCATATCTAATAATACAGATATGTACAGAGTTATATGGTCTACCTGGTTTCATGTATTTTCCATATGTACAGTCCTGTGGAAGAGTCAGAGACCATTTATACATTTACATGTTCTTCAGTCAAAACAGCCAAAAAATAGTTATTCACTTCATTTTTCAGTACTTGTGCCCACACTTTAGCGTCATTACCGCGGTCCTTCTTTTTGAAACACTTGCTTTCAGTTTCTTAAAGAAATCTTTGAAAGATATTTTTCCACACCTCCAAAGTTCAGTCTTAGAAGTTGGTTCGTGCTCCTCACCATCCGAGTAATCCTATGGATGAAGCAGTTGGATTTTCTCCTCTCTCTCAAAGATGGAAGCTTTAAGTGCAGCTTATCTGATGGGGACAGTTCTGGTGAACTTCCAGGTCTTCCAGGTGGTTGTTAGGAATCCCATTTTTCTGTCTGTAGTTCTTCAGTTCCTTTGACGTTTCCTTTCCGGTTTCTTATGCAAGAAGATTGCGCTATATCTAAAAATGAATAACTTGCACTTAAGCTCAAATTCCACTGAAATTTCTGGATAATTAAGATAACTGCGACGTAAACACAGTGGTGGTGGTAGGAACCAGATGTCCACCTCTAAAAGCTCCCTCACAGAAAGTTATTCCATGGAATTGTTATGAAGGCACTGCCTGATGCCCGGGAAATTGTTTTGAGATCAGAATTTGGCCTAAAATTTACCTTTAAAAATATTCACAGTGGAGGGATACATACAGGGCGCTGTGAGGCAAAATAGTCCTCAAGAAACACAGATATTCCTCCTTTTTCCCATCATCAACATTACATATAAAAGCTCAGAAGACACGTGTATGTTCACCAGGGGTTTTGGATGGTAAATAAAATGGCTATACGTGTTGTAGTCATGGCGACCCCTGGTTCCTATCACCACCACTGTTAAGAAGTCTGTGCAATCAAGCATTTCACACCAAACCGCTCTGAATGACATTATTGATGAAATGAGTGAAATAAAGGAAGGTGGTCTCTGACTTTTGCACAGTGCTTGTATTTTTACGTCTCCATGCATTTTAGCATGAAGTATTACACTGGAACACTCCTGCTCCAGCGCAGCCCCCATGACTGAGAGAAGACACAGGTGTGGTCAAGTTAGAGGAGCGACAGTTTATCAGCGCAAACCTGAGCAATAGTTTACCTACTGCGATACTGTGACGCCTGTTCCTGCAGTTAGCTGGCACCTGTACGACTGCTGTCCGCCTCCGAGCGGTGCGTCCTCTGTTCAAACAGCCTGTCTGTGCTAACGCTGGATTATACTAATTAGTGTTCATGTTGATTTGACGTTCTCCGTGCTGTCAGCCAGCTTCAGCCTCCTGTAATTCTCCTTATTCACACAATGACTGTTTACTTGGTAGCACTATTTGAAAGCCACCTTTCACAGGGACTTCATAACACCTGAGCAAGACTTGGGCGTTTATGAACAGCTTGTGTCAGTATTCGCACGATGTTTTATGAAATTATTCTGACCTGACCGCACATAAAGTGATGGAGGCGTCTGTCCAGAGTAATACGCCAGAGGTCTAGTGATGATATTTTTATACATTGAAAAATCACATGTGCACATTTTCCCACTTCCCCCAGATGCTTCGTTGGTTTACAACTGGTCTACAACTCAGTAGACACCCAAATAGCCCAAATAGTTTCTGTAGAAATACATCACTGAATTTTCTGTTGCTCAAGGTCTTCGCTGTCTTGGCTGAGCAGCTACGTCGAGGGTAAATTGGATACATCTCATTTTTGGCCAAACTATGTCTTCTTCTCAGGCCTCTGCCCTATAAGGTCCATGACATGATAATAATGCCTCTTAACAGCCTTATAAATGCAAAGTAAACTAATTTAAGGGTCCTTATGTCAAAATAATGTCAATTACTTCATGTAGAACCAACTTGTAAATACTGACAAAAGACGTTCATAAATACTGAAGTAGCGCTTTTTATTCAGTGCTATATTGTTTATTGCTTATGAATGTGTTATGACATCCCTATGTAGGTAGCCTTCAAATAAAGACTTATCATTTGTTTCATCGCACTCAGAGAGGAAGCAAGGCCGAGATCAAAAATTGGCCCTGGACTTTTGTCCATATTGACCCACTACAATCATATTGACAGTATCCATCCCTGTCGCTTCACTATCTAGTCACTCTGTTTATTTTGATAAACTGGTAAAGACCTGCTTTACAGATAAGCTAGATAAGGTTTTCTATCTAGCTAACAAGCTCATTTCTGGACCTTCGTCACAGCCTTTAATATTAGCAGTTTGCCTGCTAGCTGGACGTGTTTGGTGCTAGCAAGTCACGTTAGCCAGAGTCAGCAGCTACGGAAAAGCAAGGCAGCTTCAGGAAAATAGAGAATACAATTCAGTGCAGTGCACAATTCACTGATGTTTAGCTTGCATTTGCCACATTTTAGAAACGCTATGATTTTCTATGAAATGTTTCACATACTGCACTAAATCAAAGGCAACTTGGCTAATTGTGCTCTTATTGTAGTGGCATGCAGTTATTTAGTAGTATAGAACCACGATTTGCTCAGGAAAGCATATTGTGATGTACTTTATCAGGATAACGCCATATTATTATAATATCATACACACTCACCGGCCACTTTATTAGGTACACCTTGCTAGTGAAAGGTTGGACCCCCTTTTGCCTTCAGAACTGCTTTAATTCTTCGTGTCACACTTTCAACAAGGTGTTGGAAACGTTCCTCAGAGATGTTGGTTGGTTATTTGAGTTCCTGCTGCCTTTCTATCATCTGGAACCAGTCTGCCCATTCTCCTCTGACCTCTCACATCAACAAGGCATTTTCGTCCACACAACTGACCGCTCACTGGATATTTCCTCTTTTTCTGACCGTTCTCTGTAAACACTAGAGATGGTTGTGCGTGAAAATCCCAGCAGATCAGCAGTTTCTGAAATACTCAGACCAGCCCGTCTGGCACCAACAACCACGCCACGTTCAAAGTCCCTTAAATCCCCTTTCTTCCCCGTTCTGATGCTCGGTCTGCACTTCAGCAAGTCGTCTTGACCACCTCTACATGCCTAAATGCGGTGAGTTGCGGCCGTGTGATTGGCTGATTAGCTATCTGTGTTAATTGAACACAATTAGGTGTACCTAATAAATTGGCCAGTGAGTGTATAATATATTGCCCAACCCCACCTGCAGGCAGGATGTGTCAGTGCTGATGGGACAGTTGTTGATCTTTGTAAATAGCCAGCGTGTAAATGAGGTGAATTACTGAATCTATTCAGGCTCCGGTGTTTGTAGGCAGTTCTAAGCTGGATAAGCTTTCGATTCGTGCTGAAGTGGCTGAGAGATCTGAGGCCCTGTTCACGTCTGGACAGCGAGACGTAAAGCTTTAATCTGGTCCGTCCATCATGTCTCAAATACGACTTCCTGAATGAAGGGAGGGTACCGTCCTTATTTTCTCCATCAGTCACTCGCTGCTCAGACAGAAATGTGCGGCTACATTTCCGAACTTGCCAACAAACAGGCGAAGAACGAAGAAGCTGCTTCCGTCTGTGCTGTGTTGACGCACTTGACAGTCCGTTGTTGTTGCCTGGGACTCATTGAGTCACTTCAGCATTGGCATTATAAGGGTTTTGTGGTCATAATCGTCCACCATCACCTCCAGAGGTGGTTGGAGTGATCGGACCACGTCAGACCTGTACACGCTTACTTAGTGCTTCAGGGGTGGACAGTGGGGACACACCCCACCAACTTTTTCAAATGAGATATTTCGGGAGGTGGGTGAGAAATGAGGACATAGCTGAGATGCATAAGTGCCAATAGGTGTTAATGATTATATAGCTGTCAATTACAATTAAACACCATTACAATCAAACCCTGTCAACTCTAATTAAAGCCAGAATAGGTTGTTGTCTTGTTTACTTATAGGCGGTAATGATGAAAAGAAAGAAGCACGATTTTACCCTGAAATCCTTTACTTCTTTACTCTACTGTCATTTATTGGTTTATGACAAAGTTATTCATAGTCCTGTCTTTTGCTTTCTAATCATTATATTTATAGATATTGGCAAAACGTTTGACACGGATTGGAATAAGAATATTAATGTCACATTGGGAAAAAATTGGCGACAAAACTGTCTATATTGAACATGTAGGGCATCTCTATCATTTGCTGTTGTGATGATATTATTATTGTTATTATTGTTATTATTATGTGAAGTTTGAACACCCCTGGTGAGCACATCCTCCAAACTACTAGTAATAATAGTAAAAATAGTAGTAAAAAAAAAAGTAATATATGAAATGTGTCCTGTGCAAAAGTAATGGCACATGTTATGTTTTGATTTTGTCCAATATTAAAAGTTAAATTTGCTGAAAAGCGTCTTATTCGCCTTTGCTCAGTCTGTAAAGTGTGTTAGCTTAGCTTGAGCTAACTTGTTTACTTGGTGATGTAATCGTGATGTATGTAAGCATCATGCTAACAAGTTAGAGTAATAAATGAAGTAAGTGCTGAGTAAGTGCTGAGTGTGCACTGCAGTCAGGGTGGTTAGGCAACATGGCAATATCGTTATTGTGATAAATTGCATCACAAAAAGTTAGAAAATCAACAAATCCTAATTGGACAAATGCAAACTTTTGCACATGACTTTATGCAGCCAGTGGAATGGTCAGCCCCACTTGTCGGACCAGGTTTTCTCTCGTGTCCACTTCTGATCGGGTTCACCAAGACAAGCTCCTGCCCGGTGTGAACAGGGCCAGAACTTAGCAGTAGATGAACCTCAGTGGACTGGAAGCCATGCGAAAATTAATGGAACTGAGTCTAGCACAGGTCGCCAGCTATATGGAGTTAAGGCACAGAATTAGGTGGGCTACTGTAGTGGCTAACACTCGACCCCAAAAAAGAGGTTTTGGTAGTGGTGTTTAGCAGCAGCTTCTAAAACGTTGCTGTTGCTCAATGAGATTAGATACGTAGCAGCCTATTGAGACTTGATCGAAAAGGCCTGGGGGTTAGTTATAAGCCATATTCATGGGTTTTATGAGGAGGGCTGGGTGTGTGTGAGCCACGTTTCTGCTGAAAGCTGGATTTTTTTTTTTGCATGTGTATTTATTCCTTTATTTATTTGTCTATTTATTTATTTAGATCCCCTGCCCCTTTTGTCTTGAATGAATTCATGTATCTTCCCTGTTCTGTACATTGATTTGATGGCTATAACCTGAGACTTTTAATGAAATAATACATTATCTGTTGTATTTGTGTCCTTTTTTCCCATTGAAAGCTAAAGCCAAGAGGGTTTGAGAATAAACGAATGATTTATATGTGTGTTTGTCTGATAATTAAGGTTTTTACAGACTACAGAATACATGTTCACGTAGACCGCGACAAAATACTGTGTTAATACGACTCAAAGCAATGCTTTTTTAGTACAGAACATTGGCATTTTTTGTGTTGGTTGTCTGAGTTTTTTCTTCTTCTTTTTTGTTTTTTTCCAGCACTTTCTCGTGTATTTGATGCCGTGGTTGTTTCTGGATGTGTGGAGCTCTAGTGGGGCTCTGGTCTTTCTCACCTTTAACCTCTGTATTCCTCTGAGTTTCATCAGTTTGATGGTAATAAAAGAAAAACAAATAAATCATGAAAAATAAACAAAAACATCACCACCAAAAAAGTGTGTGTTGTTGTGTTTCGGTGCTGCTGAGCCACTTTTTTCTATTGTACGTCTTCCATGCCGGGACACAAAGGTTCTAGCAGGTCAAAGCAGGAATTTCCGTGAAAATCTTCAACCGTGCTAAGTTTTAAATCTGGATTCTGTGCAGTTTTTAAGTTTCTAACTTGCGTCTGAAATATGTATATTTCCCTTTTAAATTTCAGTCCCTTGAAATGTCGGTTTTGGCGACGATTTGAACAATTTAGCAAAGCCTTCATTTATATAATAAAGTCTCCAAGCACTGTTGTAAGTTCAATATCGAGTGCCCCACGATATAAACTACAACTGTATGTTGATGTTTCTAGATGTTTTTAGTAATATTCCTTTGTAAAGGGTTAATATATAAGCTAAGATAATCTCTAGAGAGATATTAATGTTGCTTGATTCCACACATGGTTGTGTGTAATTGTAGACGTGTGAGTACAGAAAAGTACAGT
This sequence comes from Pygocentrus nattereri, assembly GCF_015220715.1. Lineage (NCBI taxonomy): Eukaryota > Metazoa > Chordata > Actinopteri > Characiformes > Serrasalmidae > Pygocentrus > Pygocentrus nattereri. Next base: position 31,120,083 of record NC_051231.1, on the reverse strand, counting down.
ACATCAGATATTAAGGTAACTATAACTAGCGAGAGTCAGGTAGCTAATTAGCCACATTAGAATCTCCAGAAAGCCATGGAATGAACAACAAGACAAACAGTGAATAATGATTTGATTAAGATTAATTAATTAATTAATTAATTAAGGGGGCAATCGTGGACTGGAGGTCAGGGAGCTGGCCCTGTGACCGGAAGGTTGCCGGTTTGATCCCCAGCGCCGACAGTCCATGACTGAGGTGTCCTTGAGCAAGACACCTAACCCCCAACTGCTCCCCGGGCGCCGTGGATAGGACTGCCCACCGCTCCGGGCAAGTGTGCTCACTGCCCCCTAGTGTGTATGTGGTGTTTCACTTCACGGATGGGTTAAATGTGGAGGATTAAAAAAAGTATCACTTAATTAATATTGTTTCGTCTGTCGCTCGAGGAGGTAAATAATCACCTTTACACGTTCCTGTTTAGGTCAATTCTTATTTTCCAATGCGCAGTTGAAAAACTCCCTGGTTGGTCAGAATTCTCCAAACTACGCTTCATACAGTTGTGTAATCATCTCCATGAAAAGGCTTTGGCAATAGAATGAGACAATCAGAGATTAGAGCAGCTGCATATGAGCCGAAGGTCACCATGACCAATGCCAAGTGTGGGCTAGAGAAGCATAAAGCCTCCAGCGTTGGGGCTGTGGGACAGTGGAACTGTGGGTTGTAGAGCAGTAGAGCTGCGTTCTCTGGAGTGATGGAGCTCCAGTACCTTTGGGATGAGCTGGAGATCCAGCACCAACATCAATACATGAGCTGGAGATCCATCCAACATCAATACCTGACCTCACTAATGCTCAATCAAATCCTCACAGCAATGTTCCAACATCTAGTGTAAAGCCTTCCTAGAAGAGTAGAGGCTGTTACAACAGCGGAGGGGGACAAACTGTCTATTAACACCCTTCATTTCAGAAGAAACCCTGGTATCTACAAATGTTTGGACCCGTACAGTACTGGGTAAAAGACTATCCTTAACCAGGCCCTTTAGTACAGGTTCAACAGGAAATCTGAGAGAAGAATCAGCAATGAAATACATATTTTCAGTATTTAGAGTCTTTGCCTTTGTTCCAGTTTGCATTTTTTTCAGGAGACTCACTTTCAGCTCCTCAAAGAATCTGCAGACACGCCTCCAAAGCTTAGTCCTAGAAGCTGGTTGATGATTTTCTGAAGCAATCAAACCCATTCAGTGGTGTTGAGCTCCACATCCTTTCAGACCCACAGCACTGAGGGGTCTTCTCCCAGTGGAAGGATGGACAGAAACACCTGTGGATGTTTTCAGATCTGAAGCAGCTTCATTTTCTCCTCTCTCTCAGAGACCAAAGCTTTAAGTGCTGTTTATCTAAAGCCTCGGGTTCACCACACGACTTTTAAAGTCTTAACAAATTCTAAAACACTGGGCGCCTCACGCTGTCCGACTGGTTTTGGCTTTTTATTGTTTTTTTTTTTGAAGGTCACGCTAAACTTTTGCACTGCTGCTGAACTGAACTCACGCTCTCAGTTTTGATTGGCTGTTGCAGGAATCCATTCAGATTGGGTCATTGATCAGTTTACACTAGATTACAATAGAGTTGGCTTGAAAAAAACAAACATGTTTGATAAACTTTGGTCTGAAACTCAATCAGGTGACCAGAAATATGAGACCCCGCCCCTCACACACACCACGATCCTCTTTCCAACTGTCGACTCCGACTGACCCAAAAATCTGCAGATGAGAGCTGACCAGCACAGACTCGGCCAGACTGAGAATCAGGGATGAAATCGGGGTCAAAGTCGTGTGGTGAAGTCCCGGCTTGTGGGGACAGATATGGTCTCCCAGGCCTCCCAGGTGATTATTAGGACCACTATTTCCTCTGTAGCCTTTGATCATTTCTTGAATGATCACCTGACCACTTTCTTTATGCAAGTGAATTATCTCATATCCATTTTCTTATATATCTCTAGAAAAATTCTCTTGTACTTAACGGCTGTATTGACTAGAAATAGTCTTTTGTGCCGTTCTGAGCTCCTGTGCTCAGCAGATCTGGATTACTCCTGCGTGTGATTAGGATTAAACTCTGAGCAGCGCTCGGAGAGGAAGAGCTTCATCCTGACAGTGAGCAGTGAGTGTGGAGGGGCTGTGTGATCAGCAGGTGCTGAGAGTTGAAGTTTCTCTCACTTGCAGTGACGCAGTGTGTAAGGACGTCATTGGGCCTTCGGTCTTGGGACTGATGCTCATGTGGATGAAGCTGGGGCTAAACCAGCTAACCAGGCCCTCTGAAGCTCTGGTAGTGTGAACGCTCATCACTGCAGTGGTGTTCGGCACAACAGAGCCAGATGGTTCAAAGCGGCTTCATGCTGGAACACTAGAGTGCTGGAGTGATTGTATTCCAGTATGAATCTGCAGCATGTAGTTCATATATGTAGTTTTACATATATATATATAGATATACGATCACAATCTGCTGGTTCAGGTTCAGATTGGAGTTGCTTTTTGGTGTGAACATGTTTGTGTATGACTATAAATATATACAGACAGACAGACAGACAGATGGACGGACGGATGGACGGATAGCTAGACAGATGGGTTTTATTGGGAGGAGAAACAGCTGATAACTCGTGCTTTGTGTTTCTCATCAGCTACAAACTGAATCAATCTAGCTTTTTTCGTTTTCTGGGAACAGTGTTTACAGAACTCTGTAAATATTGACTGGAATCTACAGGCTTCTGCGTTTCTGGCCTTTATTCAACCAACTTTAAACAAAGGCTTTAAAAAGGCATTTGTCAATTAAATAGCCCAGAACTTGTTTTAGGAGAAAAGTAAACTCAAATATTAGATTATTCACTGATTATTCATCTGTTTTACCTCGGCAAACAAAATAACAGCAACGGCCTGCTGATGTTTTGGAACGGTCTATAAATGCTGTCAGAAGAAAAGCTCATATCTCAGTTTTCCCAGTTTTCCAGTTTCCGACATAATTTGGAAACGCTTAATATCTTATACATTGTGTGTACATTTCATAATGAACGGACCAAACAAGTGGCCCAAAATTACTTGGAGGAAAGATCTGCTTCCACTGACGTCCATTAAAAGGACAGCATGTAAACATCTTGTTACTGTCCATTTACAGTTAAGAACGTGTCTTTTCTTCTTCCGTCGTCACGACAGTAATACAGCGTTACACTAAGAACAGATGAACCTCCTAACGACATTACTTTGAAGCTCATTAGCAGATTCCCTCACTTCAGTTCACAGAAAGTCGTTCTTTGATCGAAAGTCATTCGTTAGTCTGCTTTTATTTCATATTGCTCAGGAGTCTGTGACCCAAAGTGTGTCAAGCTTGTTAAAGTCTGTCCTCTAGTGGCTGAAAGAAGTCATTACGCTTTACTCGTCTGTCATCAGTTGAATGCAGCGGGTGGTGGTGCTGCAAACCTGATGATCCTCCGCAGAACATCCGTCAGTCCAGTCACCAGCGTTCAGAGTGAAACCAGCCTCTCAGCCTCATGACCAGTGATGGAACGGTCACTGATACAGCAACAAACTTGTTTATTGTTTACAAAAATGGCTTTTTATTACTTGAACATCTCAGAACATTCACAGGAGCTTATATCAGCTTTATAATACAGATCATAGCATGTACACTTATGTCTTCATTATTATTATTACTATTGTTTTATATACATTTTTTATTTACCCATGAATGAGTAGAAGCTAACAGTCCCAGTATAACATGGGGTCAGTTTAGTGTTAAATTCATTTTATTGGACAAATGTTAGGAAAAAAGTGGTAGCTCTGCTGATCAGTAATCCGCTGGTAATAATATGGTAATAATATGGTAATATTATGCTAACAAGTTGTACTAACATAAAAAGCACATGCTAATTTTGTAGCTGTTAGTAAACAATAAGTTAGCAATTTTAACGTAACAAATTGGTAATGAAATTGTAAAAAAAAGGCAATAAGTTAATTTAATATGGAAATTACAACTACGTGATCTAGTTAATAACTGATCAGTGACTGCAGTGTAATAAGTTGGTAATAAAATGTTTAATAACTTGTACCAACCTTAAAATTACATAATCCCTTTCTAGTTATTATTAAGTTTGAAATAAAAAATCTTTTTTTTTCCCTCTATAAATGTTATAGGGATGAGGTCTCCAACTATTACAGCATAATATCTGCTTAATAAGCATATCATTCTGATTATAGGACGATATAATATCATGGTTATTATCCCCAAAACAGGGACGTAGTTCTGCTGAAGTGATGAGATTAGAGCTGTGAAATACTGATCCACCCGTTTCTGCTGTTTCTGGCTCTGGATGATGTGCAGACGTAGTTACAGGCTGTGACCGCAGTGAAACTACAGTGATGCTAAATTGTACTGGAGCTGTGAAAACCTCCTCCTATCTTGTGTCTCAGTTCTTCTAAGTAATGTGGGTAATCAATAACGTGCAGAAATAAGTGAATAGATTGAGATTCCAAATAAAAAAATACATCACGTATTCATTATTATTACGTATTATTTATTAACAGCTAGAATAAACAGCGCATACTTCTGGGCTGTTTCTTCACCACCTTGTTACAGTTACAGTTATGAACTTGTTATTTAGTGACCGCCTGAAAATGACCACATCAGGTGCAACTTGTTCCCGGTGTTATTGTACGTTCTTACTCTCTTATTACTGACCTGTAATGTGTGACCAACAGGAACCCAAACATCAAATGAGCATCTTCGATTCTGCCATGTCACCTCACCATCTCGGAGTTGCAGGTCCTCACAGGCTCCTCTTCTGGCCGCATGCTGCCGTTGATCACCCAGTCTTGCGATGGTTAGTGCTCATTTCTGAGTGTGGCTCTCCACTGACTGGCCGCTGCAGCGTCCACTTTTCAGCTCTGGTGAGAAAAGTCATGCCAGCGTAAGTTCCATCGACACTCGAATGTGACAGCAGATTAAGGCCCGATCCCATTTCACCCCTCACCCCTACCACTTAGCCCTATCCCTCCGTTATACCTGCTCACGTCAGGGGTAGGGTGTCCTGATTCTTTGGTGCCCGCGGGCGACCAAAACCCAGAAATGTGAGAATTTTCACCATTAAAAATGACGATAACCACTGATTTGTCTTATTTTAATGTTATGTCAGTTTATTATGGCCCTTTTCTTCATAATAAGCACAAACAAGCTGGTCTCTTGGCAGCTAACAAAACACCACGTAAAAATGAATAGCATAAATAAAGCTGTTATTATCATTATTATTATTATCTTTATTATTTTGAGTTATTATTATTATTATTATCTTTATTATGAGTTATTATTATTATTATTATTATCTTTATTATTTTGAGTTATTATTATTATTATTGTTATTGTTATTATTATTATCTTTATTATTTTGAGTTATTATTATTATTATCTTTATTGTTTTGAGTTATTATTATTATTATCTTTATTATTTTGAGTTATTATTATTATTATCTTTATTATTTTGAGTTATTATTATTATTATTATCATCATCTTTATTAGTTTGAGTTATTATTATTATTATTATTATTATCTTTATTGAGTTATTATTACTACTTATACCCATATTAATTGAGAAAAACTGCTTGTCACAGTGTAAGAGGACTTTATATTTATTACAGGTGTTTTATAGATGCATTATAAACGCATTATATCAAGGAAACAAACTCAATGTCATATAACTAAGAAAGATCTTTAAAGTTCAATAGAAATGAGTGTAACTCTATTAATAGACCCTCACTGCGCTTTTACTCTATAAAACACTACTCAGTGTTTTGACCTGCTTGTCTTAAAATATAGAGCTCGTTAAACTTCAAACAGAGCGTGAAACAGATTCTGTTCTCTTAATATCAGTTCAGCGAGCTCAAATGATGAGGCAAGACGTGCCGTTTCAGTAAAGGAATAAAAAATGTAATCATCTTTTATGTAGCAGTGGTAGCTTCAGCAGTGCGCCCTCTACTGGTGAGCTAGCGGTCTAACCTCGTCATTGCCAGATCTAAACATCACACCGTTTGAAAACGTCAGCTGTCCTTTACATCGTGTGGCCATTTCCTGATGGATGGACACAGAACTGCTCCACAATTACCTGGAGTCTTGCTACATCAACTTAACTGATATTGGACTTCTTCCTATAAGCCGACCGTTTCAGAGGCTTCGTCACGACACTGATGGCACGTATGTCTGTCCTAATCAGTGCTGGATGCCAGACACTGAGATGCCAGACAGCGCCTGCCCACAGAGGCTTATCGTGCGATCTTGACTGACCTCACTCACTCGTATTGTCTGAAACCCGGCAGGCTGACGTGTTCTGATGCCAGCGCATTTGACCCCCAGTCCGACCCTCTGGGGGAGATAAAAGACTCGTACAGTAATATGACGCCACTCAAAAGACGCCGTTTTCATGCCATTCTGACGAGGCCGTACAGCAGCTCTGACCGCTCACCTGAATGGACAGAAAAGAAAACAACAAGCCGTCTGCAGCCATGAATAGAGAGACTTCATGAGTGGGCAGAAGGTTTCCGTGACTGGACGATGACGGCTCCTCGCTCCGATGGCTCTCCTAGATAAGAGCAGAACACTGAGCGGCTTTCGGTGCCGTGCTGAGTGGGCCTTCGGTCGGAAATTCCTTTCTGAGGGCACTGAGGCTTTCCGGACACTTTCTGGACATTGATGTGGCTATATCTGCAAAGGTCAGGGCAGTGCACTGGACACAACAGCCCAGAAAGGAGTGCCTCAGATCTGAGCAGCCAATCAGATAACAGAAGAACAGAAGCTTGTCTGTGGAGGGCACAAGGCTGTTTTGTACTGTCTGAAAAGGAAAAACGGGGTCATTTATTTCACTACTTTTATAGCGACTTCATAGCACATGTATAAACAGTGAGAAGCGTGTTTATAAAGCAACACTTGGGCATTGATGAAGTTCTTGTGAGATGTTTGCTGAAGTAAATGGCATCATCATCTTGACATAAAGGACATTAAACCTGTTAAAAGTGACTTTTTTTTACATTTATAACACGGTTATAACGCATAACGTCCGAGTAATATGTGTATTTACATGTATATTCTCGTATATGGGAAAATATGAACAACAAACACTTTTTTGGAGGTTTGATGGCATCAAAACCTTCCATAGAACCGATATACTGTTCTCTTTACTAGGACTCCGCCTTAGAGGTTCAGTTAAGTAGTACTAATGACAGTAATGATAATAACAGTGTTATAAACGGAGCTAATGCCCGTGTCATTTGAGTTTAAGGCACTTTATATCAATATATTGTCATTTGCTGCACAACATCTTAGGTAATCCTGTAATTAACAAACACAAGCTGTTCATAAATATATTTATAAATTAGAATTGCTTTATAGATGTGTTATTCAACATTTACGCAAGTGTATTTTTGGCATTTCTTGACAAAAAGTTAGAAGTGCAGAAAAAGCGATCAATACACACTGCAGTCAAATATATTCCCATATAAATTCCCATGTAATAATTATGTAATTACAGTTCTACAACATGATAGTTACATAAAGTGAATGGACTGTATAGCAAATGCTATAGTTGGTCAAAGCTATTACTTTTCTGCAATTTATAGGCAAAACTTTGTCTGTATACAGGATGTTTATGTACAGTTTGTCCACATATTATCTTTATTTTCCTATTATTTATTTATTTATTTACAGTGACATGTTTGGTGCATGTTCTAAGCCCTAAAACGTGGCGTGAGCAGCAGTTATGACACATTTTCTATTTTATTTTTATCCTGCTATTTTAAACTAAGCAAGCAAATAGAAATGGTGCAGTTACACGTCACATTACGGCGTCTTCCCTGCAGCGCACGTGTTCATTTATTCACACTAAGAAGATCAACAAAACGTGCAAAACGTTTGACCAGCGGCGTTCAAACTTCTGCACACGCCTGTATATAAACACACATCCAATTACATCACAACACCCTCGATGCTTTACGGGCCACAAGCACACGTCGGCTTTAGGTGATGAAAAATAAAATGAAGTACTGGATTTCTATAAAATATAGAGCTTTAATTTATTAGTCAGCAACAACAACAAGAGAGGGGACAGGAAGTGATTTACATTACAGTCATTACAATAATAACATCAGCTGTGCATTTAGTCTTTAGTCCGATAACAAAACAGAAAGGAAAAGAAAAACAAACACAAACATTTCTAAAGACACAAAACGAGCAGTAAATGGTTCAGCCTCTCCCTCCGGCTGGAAAGGGGAGGGGCCGATTCGGGACAGCTTGTTTTTTTCCCAGGAAAGTCACAACATAACGTCCAGAACTGTCAGATGAACAGGTCAGCAGGTGTTCACAGGTCAAGACCACCTCCCTCAGCTGAGCATCTTCCTCCTGATTCATGGAAGAACTTGAGAGTTTGCACCAAAAACGTGAAGAGAAAATGAAAATCATCATCATCATAACAGCAACGTAGCATTGTCAGTTCTCTAATTACAGTACGAATACATTAGTCATGCACACAGTGAAAAGCCAGCTTCCCAAAGAGCAGATCCAGAAAAGCGCTCCGCAGCGCGAGGACTTTACATAGCTTTCGTCAGGTGGTCAGATGGTCAGATGGTGAGCTGTTTCCTCACTGTTGGGCTCGTGCTGAGTCGCGGTGCGTCGCCGTGGCGAGACGTTTTGTGCTTTTATTCTTCTCTAAAGTGGCAAACGTGAAAAACAAAGTCCTCTACAGTGGTTTCAAACGCTTGGCTGTGTCCGTGGCCCTGTGGATTCTGACCTTTACTGACCACACTGCCTCAGAATCACCTGGAAATGTACAGTACCAGTCAAAATTAGGACACAGCTACGCAGGAAGGGTTGTTTCTCGTTATCCACATGATGGAAAACTATAAAATAACACACATTTGTTTAACAAATACAACTAGCAATGCACAGAGAGGAGGACTGTGGGCCGATATCTAATATTTATGTACATATCTGCTGATACTGATGCGTATCGCTGCTGTCGGACCAAAACCTCGTATCTGCAAAACAGAACTTTACAGGAGAAGGAAAAACCTACTTTACTTTCAATGTAAGTCAATGGAACCAGAATGTTTCCCAAGTCATTTGGGGTTGTTTCTTTCAGTCCATTCATCATGGAATTTACACGCAGCGTAAAGGACGACGGGCTTTTTCAAACTATGTCAAAAACTGAAAAATGATAAAAATGGAGATACGGTTTGGTTTGAACAGCAGCGAAGTGAGCCTAGCCTGGACCGGCACCACGGAGAAATGTAACACGTATTCCCGTCGGTCACAAACGCTGCAAAATAAAACGAAACACTGACATTAGGAGCCCAGCGTCACCTAAACATCAAATATCTGAAATATCAGCCAAATCGGTCCAATTCTGATCGATTGTGATCATGAACAGATATTGATCGATACTGATCAATACGATGGACATCACGATCGATACCGTGCGTCCCTTTCCTTCCATCTTAGCTTTACTTAACTTAGAACACAGATTTAAAAACTGTGCCAAAGGAGGTTCTGGACTGAAGAAGAACCTCTTCTGGTTAATTATGACCTAATTAATAAGCAGTAATAACCATTTATAAACCCTTTATGAAGGTAGCCGTAATATGAAGTGGTACTCGGTGGTTCTCCAGTGCAGAGAACCAACTACGCATTCAAACGAGGGTGCATGGGTCTACATCCAAACAGTGCCTTTACTAAAGAGGAAAGAGCGTACTACAAAGGTTCCAGAGCAAAAGGCATTTCCTAGAACATTCACATTGGAAGCTCTTCAACACAGTTTTACAGAGACATTCATTGAGAGGTTCTTAGCAGAGGTGTTTTCCGGAAGAACTTTATGGGTTCTTCAGTGGCATCATTCCAATTAAACGTTTTTGAGACCTTTATTTTGAAGAGTGTCTTTAGGATTATACTTAAAAAAAAAAGGTTCATCAAGGGTTCTTCAGTAAAGACAATGGTACTATTTTGAACCATGAGTACTACATAGAACCGTTTTATGTTTTATACATGTTCTATACAGAACCATATACAATGCATTCTCCATCAATCTGAAGAACGATTTCAACAGATTAAGCATGAAATGGTTCTATATGAATAGGTTCTATAATCTAAACAGAAGCATTGCCTTTACTGAAGAAGAAAGTTCTAGACAGGTTCCATAGCAAAATATATTTCCTACAACATTTACATTAAGTTCTTTAAATTTTAACTCCCAAATGCTTTTTTAATGGTTTTGCCGAGCCATTCATCGAGAGGTTCTTTAACAGAACTTTCTTCCAGGGTTCTTCGGTAGCTGTTTAGAACCATGAATACTACGCAGAAACATCTCATGCGTAAATTGTTCTTCAGATTGGTGGAGAATGTGTTGTATACGGTTCTAAGGATCAAAAAGGGGTCTTCTATTGTTATAAGTTTGACATTGTAACAGTAGCAGAACCCTTTTTTGGTGCTATATAGAAATATTTTTTAAAAGGTTCTATACAGAACCATATGCAACACATCTCCATCAATCTGAAGAAACAAGTCAACACACACACAAAAAAAAAAAAAAAAAAAACAGTACTATATAGAACCTTTTATACTTGCATGATTCTTCAGACTGGTTGAGTGTGTTGTATATGGTTCTAAGGATCAAAAAAGGTTCTTTTATTGTTACAAGCTTGACATTGTAACAGTGGCAGAACCCTTTTTGGTGCTATATAGAAAAATTTTTCAAAAAGGTTCTATATAGAACCATATACAACACATCTCCATATATTTTGAAGAACCATTTCAACCACTTAAGCATGAAATGGTTCTATGTAAATATGCTTTATATAATCTATACAGAACCACTGCCTTTACTAAAGAACCCCTGAGGAACCATCTTTTTTAAGTGCATTAAAATATACATTTAATCAGCTGTGTCCAAATTGATGACCGGTACTGTATGATATCAGAACCTCAGCAAGATGTGAACAAGAACCTAATCCAGACAGTGTCCACCTGGAGTGAGGCCAGGGTCCGAGCTGAGCCCATTAACACTGGGGTCCAAGCTGAGTCCCTCGACTCTGGGGTCCGAGCCGAGACCCTCGAAGTTGGGGTCCGAGCTGAGCCCCTCAAAGTTGGGGTCCAAGCTGAGCCCCTCAAAGTTGGGGTCCAAGCTGAGCCCCTCGACTCTGGGGTCCAAGCCGAGACCCTCGAAGTTGGAGTCCAAGCCGAGACCCTCGAATCTGGGGTCCGAGCCGAGACCCTCGAATCTGGGGTCCGAGCCGAGACCCTCGAATCTGGGGTCCGAGCCGAGACCCTCGAATCTGGGGTCCGAGCCGAGACCCTCGAATCTGGGGTCCGAGCTGAGCCCCTCGACTCTGGGGTCCAAGCCGAGACCCTCGAAGTTGGAGTCCAAGCTGAGCCCTTCGACTCCGGGGTCCGAGCCGAGACCCTCGAATCTGGGGTCTGAGCCGAGCCCCTCAAAGTTGGGGTCCGAGCCGAGCCCCTCGACTCTGGGGTCCGAGCCGAGCCCCTCGAAGTTGGGGTCCGAGCTGAGCCCCTCGACTCTGGGGTCCGAGCTGAGCCCCTCGACTCTGGGGTCCGAGCTGAGCCCCTCGACTCTGGGGTCCGAGCCGAGCCCCTCGACTCTGGGGTCCGAGCCAAGACCCTCGACCCAGGGGTCCGAGTTGAGCCCCTCCAGGCTGTGAAACAGTGACTGAGCCGACCTTCTTTCAGTTCACGTGAGATTAATATTGCAAACTGCCAAAAATGTGCAATAATGGATGTTTTGTGCATATATATATAAGATGATGTCCGAAATGGGAAGACTGTACAGGAGTCCATGACGAGCCGCTTTGTAGCAGACTGACCACAACACACTGGGCTACGGCCGTGGGTTCTCATGCGAGTCCGTGAGTCCATTCTTTTTCTCCTTCTCTCTTCTACCACAACCGCTTCATCGTCCAGTTTCTTGTGCATCAACAACAGTCGTCAAAACACGGCAGTCGTCCAAACAGCTGTCAATGCCCGAAAAATGGAAATGTTCTTTTTTTCTCCTTTTATATCTCGTAATGACAATAAAAATGATATAACAATAATATCTGCCCTATACACAAAGAGCGTTCTGCCTTTTCGGTTCTCTATTTAAGTACAAAGAAATCCACAGAATCTTACTATTTACAACCTACAATAAATACTGCGTATGATATCTTTATGTGTTAAAATGTGTTTTGTGTTTTTTTCGGTCTTGCAAAAGTTCGGAAGTTTTTGTCGATTTTCTTTTTTCTGTTTTTATCGAGTCTTTCCCATGTTTACTGGGGCCTTGTTTGGCCACGCCCCCTCATGTCTCCTCCTCGTCCTCCTCCTCCTCGCCGTGATGCCGGCGGTTGCGTGGCTTTTTCTGCTCTTTGAGCTCTTTGAGGTCTTTGGGTTTGAAGCTGCTGCTTGTTTGGTCTCCCAGCTGCCAGTAGTCCTGACAGTACTGGTTGATCAGGCCCATCTCCGGTTGGCTCAGGATGGTCAACAGGTCCTTGTACTGTCCGGTGCTGGGCGTCCATGCGCTGGCCTGCAGGTTGGAAGGAGAAGGCCGCCCCGTCTCCACCAGGACGTTGTTGACCGCCTGGCTGGACAGCACCACCAGCTGCAGCTTGACCAGTGTGTGTTTGAAGTTCTTCTCCGTCGCTGTGCAAACGTAGGTGCCCGAGTCGGACGGCTGCAGCGAGCGAAGCAGCAGACCCTGATCTGTCTTCAGCACTCGTCCGTCTGAACGAACCTGAGAGAGAGAGAGAGAGAGAGAGAGAGAAGAGAGTGAGATGAGAGTGAGATGAGAGAGAGAGAGAGAGAGAGAGAGAGAGAGAGAGAGAGAGAGAGAGAGAGAGAGAGAGAGAGAGAGCGCGAGAGAGCGCGAGAGAGAGAGAGAGAGAGAGAGAGAGAGAGAGAGAGAGAGAGACTTACTTATAATAGAGCCTGTTTAAATCTCTAAATATCAGTTACAGTTATTCCCACAGCAGCACAGCAGCACCTTCATTCTTACTGTCACTGATATTCACACCTGATATTCTCTAAATGGACCTGCTGTAATACAGTAAACTACTCTAAACTAATGAAGGAAAGCATGTTCACAGTCATTGGTGTGTGTGTACCTCTCTCCTGCGGTCACTGTGTGTTTGTGTGTTTGAGTGTATGAGCGCGCGTGTGTGTGTGTGTGTGTTTGTGCATGTGTGAATGAGTGCGTGTGTGTTTATGTGTATGTGGTGTGTGAGTGTGTGTGTATATATGAGTGTGTGTATGTGGTGTGTGTATATGTATGTGGTGTGTGTATATGAGTGTGTGTGGTGTGTGTGTGTGTGTGTGTGTATGAGGGGTGTGTGTGGGGGTGTGTACGTGGTTTTGTGTGTGTGTGTGTGTGTGTGTGTTAGTGTGTGTGTACGTGTATGTGGTGTGAGTTTGTGTATGTAGTGCGTGTTTGTGTATGTAGTGCATGTGTGAATTAGTGTGTGTATGTGGTGTGTGTGGGGGTGTGTACGTGGTGTGTGTGTCTGTGTGTGTGTGTGTGTGTGTGTGTGTGTGTGTGTGTGTGTGTGAATGTGTATGTGGTGTGTGTGTGTGTGTGTGTTAGTGTGTGTTTGTGTATGGTAGTGCATGTGTGTATGCCAGTGTGTGTATGCCAGTGTGTGTATGTGGTGTGCGTGTGTGTTAGTGTGTGTTTGTGTATGATAGTGCATGTGTGTATGTGGTGTGTGTGTGTGTTAGTGTGTGTTTGTGTATGATAGTGCATGTGTGTATGTGGTGTGTGTGTGTGTGTTAGTGTGTGTGTACCTCTCTCCTGCGGTCACTGTTGTCTCTGTGCAGGTGCCATTTAATAGCTGCGTGTGGAGATCTGGCCTGGCACTCCAGGAAGGTGCTGCTGCTCTCCACCCCGTACTGCACCGTCTCCAGAGTGTTCTTATTGGCTGTGATGTGACCAAGATGTTTCCAGAAAATAGAGGAAAAAAGAAAAACAAAAAGTTTGATGCAAACATAATAGTTAAATAAGAATAATGACCCAGGAGGCTTAAAATTTCAGTGCCTATTTATTTTTAAACATTTTGGAGAAAATAAGACATTAAAATGCGGCACAGGCCACACTTTAATTGTTCTTTTCCCCAAATATGTTACATTTAGCAAAGTGTAGTGTGCACTAAAGTGTGTTCTCCACAGTGGAGCTCATATTCACTTAGAAAACCAACAAAACATCATTTGACACACGACGGTATGTTTGAGAAGCAGCTGTGCAGTAAACGTTGCTGTGTCGCTGTCTGTTGGACTCACCGTTGGAATTGTACCCCCGACACTGCCGTATGGGGTTCCCGTATTTGACGTCCTGTCTCCGGCTACGCCTAAAAGGCAGCCAACATTCGCAAAATAAGAGAAATTTATTTTCAACTGCCCTCGAGGGGGACAAAGACCACTGAAGTCTCTGATCTCGAGTGGGACAAACAGCTGCATTTGAAATCTTTCAATAACATGTTAGAATAACAAACAGCTTCACTGCAGATTTTAGAAAAAAAGTTGTGTGTGTGAGAGTGTGTGTTTGTGTGTGTGTGTGTGTGTGTGTGTGTGGCAGGGGAAATGCATTTAGAGTTTAAGGTGGGCTTGACTGCATCACATAACTCCCAGTCCAGGTCAGACAGGTGGGCTATATGGTCTTAAAATTCTTCATCTATTGTCTTCTGGCTATAGGCAGCTGCCCAGAGCTCCAGCCTAAGTTCTCAGAGACCCGCCCCTCAATCAGTCCTCCCCCATACTACCACCACCATGTTGAAGGGATGGTCTGAAGAAATTGACGGTTCCTTCATTCCCCCCGCCACAGGTGCTACCAGCAGTGCAGGGTGCAGTGTGGAGAGTTTCAGTGTTTATACTGGACTGTGTTGTGTTTTGGTGTTTACCTCTTGTGCGAGGCGGAGTATCGTGAGCAGGACTTGCCATCCCAGGCGCAGTAGGGGTCTCGGGCCAGGCAGCAGTCAGCACATGCCTCGCCATACACGTCACATCTGTGCAGGGCCAGCTGGGTCACGCCCACCACCGATGCCACGTACAGCTGTTGCTGTAAACAACAACATGCAAACAAAACACTCAGAGGACGTCCACATATATACATACAGTAGAATAATGTTCACGTGTTTTTACATTAACATTCAACCACCTGAGTGGACGGTGCAGATTCAGGATGGTGGGATGATCATCCACTGATCCCGTTTTTACATTTAATCCTACGAATATAACATACTATCCGTTTTTAACGTAATGTAATGAATTTTTTTTTTTAAGTGCATGTTTTTTTTTTTGCTTTTTATGATTTTTATGGTTATTAAAACCACACACACAACTTTATAAATGATTTTACTGTTTATTTGATAGCCACAGTGGATTTACTGATTATAATTCATTTTTCCCTCCTTTGTTTACATGATAGTCACATTGGATGTTTATATATTAATTAACTAATTCATTTATACATTTTTTTATATAAATTTTTTCTTTCTTTTACATGATCACCATATTAGATACTGATTGTAAATGACTTTGTTCGTTCACCAACACGAGGCCAAAGTGCTTGTTTATTTTTCCCTTTCACTGCATGAAATATGATGCAACTGAGTAATATCTGCTGTAATAAACAGTGACTGCCAGAAAACACCCAGAGGTGCAGGAGTTCAGCTCATTGCGCATTCATGCTGCAGGATCCACACGAGATTCTGATTAGAAAGAATTATTTGGTTTTAGGCTATAAATTCAAACCAAATGCGAAGACACTGAAATTCCTTTTCCCACGACAGCACAGCGGGACGCGCACCACAGTACATGATGGTGATTTTTATTTATTTGTTTGTTTTTAAAGATCTGTCACTTCAAATCAGTCACACACACACGACGTCTGGCAAAAACGGACTCGATTCACATGTGAGAAACTTTTTAACAGCAAACTGATGAGCTGCACGACTCGGAGCTGCGCGACTCGGAGCTGATTGACTCGGAGCTGCGCGACTCGGAGCTGATCGACTCGGAGCTGCGCGACTCGGAGCTGCGCGACTCGGAGCTGATCGACCCGGAGCTGCGCGACTCGGAGCTGCTCGACTCGGAGCTGCTCGACTCGGAGCTGAGCGACTCGGAGCTGCACGACTCGGAGCTGATCGACTCGGAGCTGATCGACTCGGAGCTGAGCGACTCGGAGCTGAACGACTCGGAGCTGAGCGACTCGGAGCTGCTCGACTCGGAGCTGAACGACTCGGAGCTGAGCGACTCGGAGCTGCGCGACTCGGAGCTGATCGACTCGGAGCTGAACGACTCGGAGCTGAGCGACTCGGAGCTGAGCGACTCGGAGCTGCTCGACTCGGAGCTGATCGACTCGGAGCTCAACTCACACACAGTTTAGAGCCTTTATCTGTTATTTTACTGAAGCAGATGAAGGTTTAGGATGTTTGAGGCAGAGCATCAGATTCTTATTCTTACCCTTTTAGACGAAATCTTCATAGTTGTTATAGGAGTCGGTACCTGAGAGAGAGAGAGAGAGAGAGAGAGAGAGAGAGAGAGAGAGAGAGAGAGAGACATTCAAACATTCTGCGCAGATACATAAGAGATACAAAACAAAGAAGAATAGAGAACAGACAGAGAACAGAACCTCCACCAGCAGGAGCTCTTGGGTAAAACCCCCATTCATTCACCACTGTGACATTAATGAAGTGTTAACTGTGATACTGTGATAATGGATCAGAGCATCTGCCTAATGCATACATGTAAATGGAAAGAAAGAACGAAAGAAAATGGAAAGGAAGAACAAAAAGACAAGAAATGTAAAAGAGACGAGGGAAAAAACAATGAAAACGGAACAAAATGACAGTGAACATAGAAAAGAGAAGAAAGAGAAATATCCTAATACGATAATACCGACTGTTATCTACCAGCAATCGATGATGTTACTCGACAAAATTCCAAGTAAAACACTAAAGTAATGAAGGAAATAAAGAAAGAAGAAATGAGCCGACCTTGAAGACCTCGACCTCCTCCAAGACCAGCTCCTCCGTCTGCAGGTCGTCTCTGGGCAGAACGATGACCTTCTGCACCGTCCCTTTATCTGCAGGGCAGCACAGCTCGTATTAATTACAGCCGCACAGCAGCTCATTCACTCGGAATATCAGTCTGACGGTCCATGTTTACAGATAATAGTGAATCCACAGCCACACTCGTTTTTTCATCCCTCATTCTTCCCTTAGACTCCCATTCATTCTGGAGCCCTTACAAGACTGTCTTTTTCTCGACAACCACCAAAGTACATGTACTCACTCAGGCCAGGTCCCCAAGCTCTAATCCTCAGCCACACTGACCCTCGCTCATCTATGTTTCATTTTTTCATCCCTCGTTCCTCTCATAGACTCCCATTCATTTTTAACAACATGTAGCCACAACTTATTACGAACAACTTAAGAAACACCTCATACACCATGGCAATTCCCCAGCAACAATTTAGCAGCTGTAATTGCTGTGTGGACATCCAA
>NC_051231.1:31092548-31097548 GCF_015220715.1 Pygocentrus nattereri | reverse complement strand
TGAGAGATGAGGGGGAGAGAGAGAGAGAGAGTGAGAGAGAGATGAGGGAGAGAGAGAGAGAGATGAGGGAGAGAGAGATGAGGGAGAGAGAGAGAGAGAGAGATGAGAGAGAGAGATGAGAGAGAGAGGGAGAGAGGGAGAGAGGGAGAGAGGGAGAGAGGGACAGAGATGAGGGAGAGAGAGAGATGAGGGAGAGAGAGATGAGGGAGAGAGAGATGAGGGAGAGAGAGAGAGAGAGAGAGAGAGAGAGAGAGAGAGAGAGAGAGAGAGAGAGAGGGAGAGAGAGAGAGAGAGAGAGAGAGAGAGAGAGAGAGAGACAGAGATGAGGGAGAGAGAGAGATGAGGGAGAGAGAGAGAGAGAGAGAGAGAGAGAGAGAGAGAGATGAGGGAGAGAGAGAGAGAGAGAGAGAGAGAGAGATGAGGGAGAGAGAGAGATGAGGGAGAGAGAGAGATGAGGGAGAGAGAGATGAGGGAGAGAGAGAGAGAGAGAGAGAGAGAGATGAGAGAGAGAGAGGGAGAGAGGGAGAGGGAGAGAGAGAGAGAGAGAGAGAGAGAGGGAGAGGGAGAGGGAGAGAGGGAGAGAGGGAGAGAGAGAGAGAGAGAGAGAGAGAGAGAGAGAGAGAGAGAGAGAGAGAGAGAGAGAGGGAGAGAGAGAGAGAGAGAGAGATGAGGGAGCTTAGTGGCACCAGCTGCACTGTTTGTTTGATGGATCCTCGTTCTCCAACTCCACTGCCCTGAACTTGTAGCCCTCAAAGCTTTTTACTCAGAATGAATGATGAACAGGGGCTTAACGTACGTTTCTAAACGGGCATTTCAGCCCTGTGGCTGTACAGTGGAAGCAGAGAGGGTGAAACGGCCTCGGGTCAGAGAAGGCGGAGAGTCAACAGAGCGGCAGTGCACAGAGGGGTGAGGCCGCAGTCACTTACCAAAAATCACTCAACCCGCGGAAGAGCGCCAGACTTAAAAAGGAAGCAGGCGAAGTCAAATAAACACAGCCTGACGTTTTAATGAGGACTGTATAGTCCTTAAAGTGGACTCTTGTGTCCAGCAGAGAGCGCTGTACCTCAGAGCCAACAAAGTCTCGCGTAGTTTTTGAATTTTTTAAACTGTTGGTGGAAATATGAGTGATTGTTGATTTGACAATTATCAGAGGCCCTTGATTTGCTCAGCAGTGCCATCTTCTACCCTACTGGACAAACTTTAGAGGGCATTTCCACTGATTTTTCAAAATGTGTGCTTTACTCAATCATTAAGATATAAAGTCATTCAGAGCAGTTTGGGGCGAAACGCTCCAGTCCAGAGAAAATAAGAATTGTTCACAGTGGTGGTGACAGGAACCAAAGGAAGAGTTTAATGCCTCTAAATTGGGCTCGGCAATCCGAATCCTGTCCTTTTAACAAAAATCAATCCGCCTTGGGAACCGAAACATTTCATGTCTATTTTATTGAAGTAACGTTTTACCATCTTGGCTGTAAATATGTCTCAGTATGTGCTAATGTCCTAGTATAAGCTAAAACATACATCATAAACAAAAAGGCAGATTTACTTTGGTCCACATTAATCTTCAGCTCAGCTGTAGCCACTTTTCTCGCATCTCCGGCAGGAAACTTTTCCTCAAAATTGAACCGTTTCTTGTAAAACATATCAAAGTTCGACTTTTTACAAAGCTGAAGTCGCTTCTCATCCGCGAGCTTCTTGCTTGAATTTTCCCGTTCCACCTTAATTGGTGCCATTCTGGGGGCTCAGGCACTGACAAACTGTCTCGTCGCAGATTAAACATATCAGGAAACCAGCTGGAGTGATTATAAACGCAAATAAGTCCATTCATCTCTAAATTATCGATACACATCTTTATCTTTGCCTTTTCGTGAGCTACTAGCTAGGCAAGATTGTTGTCTTTGTTGCTATGGTGACCAACCTGTGCACCTTAGCAGTTCTACATTAACTCCAGCGTTTAAGTCCATTTACTGGTAAACTGTGTTGAACGATCAGCAGAGATCTATTTTATTGCAAAAGATTATTAATTTTATTTTTACCTACCTAATCTAACTCTGCTGTGGAGCCGCAACAGGACAGTAAAAGAGCGGCATGTTGCCGACCCCTGCTTTAAAAGCTCCCTCTTGAAAGTTATTACATGAAATGGTTACTTGCAGGAATATGTGAGGCAAAAAACTCAAATGTATCACTATTTTATCATTAAGAACATAAAAACTAAGGAAACTCGTGTAGGTTCACTGGTGGTTTTGGATAGTAAATAAAATGCCTATATTTGTGTTGTAAACACTGCAACACTTGGCTCCCATCACCGCCACTGTAAAGATATTCAATTTCTTCAGTGAACCACAAACATCTCAGTTTTGGAATTGTTCAGAAATACTGATAAAATTCTCTATTAATTAATTCACGAAACTAGAGCTACACAATACATTGTGTGATCGCTGTTATCATGATATTGACCATGACATAATATGGCCGTACTGATGTTGTGGAAAGCTGTAATATACCAACAACTTGGCTGACCATTCACTGACCACCTTGACCAATCGCAGATTAGTGTCTGTAGGTGTTTGGAGGGACTGAGTCATTCAGAAAATTGAGCAAATCTAAATTCAGTCAGTCTTAATCGTGTCACATTAAAGCTTAGTTATGAGGCAAACTACAGTGGCAGTAATACAAACTGTACTATGTGAATCTCCTGCACTTGGCAGTCCAGTTCAGTTCCACCTCTCATAGGCGGGCGAGTCTACAGGAAATAACACACACTCACCTGTGCCCAGGAACAGCACCTCGTAGTTGCCGTCGGCGGCCGTCACCTGGTCTACAGTGATGGTGGTGAACTCATAATCCACGTTTGTCCTGACCACAAGGGGCCGCTTGTGCACAGGGTAAACAGCGTTGTACATGGTGGGATGGTTGCGCATGAAGTTAATGACCTCGTCAGGGTAGTCCTTGGTGGACTTCATGTTGGGGGTGAAGGTTCCTCCAGGACACTGAAGAGGAACAGTAAGAATGCTAGAATGGGTTCCACCACTGCGGCCCTGTATTGGACTTCTACATACAGATTTAGGGTAGAAGCCTCACTGGAAAGTCCTTTTCAGCGCACATTCAATACACAAACTGCTGACAAAAGCAGCTGATGCTGTTATGAATAACACTTATAAATGTTTGTCGGTTTATGCATGTTGTCATGAAAGGCTTGTGTGTTTCTGATAAAATGACCAGTGAGTGTAGCTGCAAGGGAGATTTTACAATAAATTGGCAACTATGCAACTGAATCTATACTCTCATATTTCTTTCTAAGGCCTATAAGAGGATGATACCACAAATATCTACCAAAAACTGACTATGAATTGGATTTCTGTGCCTATAGCGATTAATAGATGTCTTCAGTTTCTAATGAGTGTCATGATACGGCAGCTCCTTCCTGAGTGATCACTGGGTTTCTTACCGTTCCTGGCCGAGGATATGGGATTTTGCCTGTGTAGGCCACCCACTGGTAGTTGGGTCCCTCTTTGTGAGAAAATGGTCCGTTAAACACCATCCGAATGTCCGCCATGGAGTACACGCAAACCGCTGACCCTTTAAACACTGACCTGTAATAGACACACATCAGGTTACAAAACACTATGGATTATGGACGTGGAGCCTTCCTGATGAGCTGTCAGTGTAAATTCATGTGGTTCTCTAAATGAACGCTATAGTGAAGCTACCTTCTCTGTGTGCTGTGTATATTCTGGATGGCAGGAGGTGAAAGATATGGAGTTTCTCTCAGAGAGAGGCCATAAAGTCTAATACAGCTACTGACTGATGGCTTTCCATCAGACAGCTGCATGAGCAAAGCCAGAGCGCCCCTGCAGAGGAAGTGAGGGGGAGTCCTTCCTGTTTTAGGCTTTGTAGTCATGTGGGCAGCACATAGTGCAGAAATGTACATGTCAGATGATGACATATGAATGGCTCTGATGACGGTCAGTAAAGCCTGGAGTGATTATACATGAAAAGAGGCGGCTGCAGATGGAAGAGCACTTTCTCCAAGCAGCTATACACTCACCCAGAGACGGAAAAGACCCCGTAGATGACCGGATTCTTGGTGTCCTGCGTGGGCTGTATGTACACGTCTCCTAAAACACACACAAACACAAGCACTTCAGTGGAATGGCTGGACTAAGAAAGTCAGATGCTGCCCTTTATTTACTTCATTTCCAGTCAAAACACTCATTAAGTACAAATTCATTTTCCAGAGAAAATGGGCCTCCTAACAACCACCTGGAAGACCTGTTAGACACCAAAACTGCCCCCATCAGATTAACAACACTTAAAGCTTCCGTCTTTGAGAGAGAGGAGAAATTCAAGCTGCTTCAGATCTGAGAACATCCACAGGTTTCTGTCCATCCGTCCACTGTGAGAAGACAACTCAGTGCTGTGGGTCTGAAAGGACGTGTAGCTGATCGAGAAGAACCTCACTGAGAAAAGGAGACGGACACATAAAACAAAGAAGCTGAACGGTGGACTGACCGCCCCAGAGTCCAGACCTCAACACCACTGAATGGGTTTGATTACTTCAGGAAATGTTCAACCAGCTTCTAAGACTGAGCTTTGGAGGCGTGTCTGCAGGTTCTTTGAGGAACTGAAAGTGAGTCTCCTGAAAAGAGTGGATGCTGTCATAAAGGTAAAGAGTGGACACAGTAAACACTGAGCACTGAGAAATTAATAACTTGTACTTAATGGCCGTTTTGACTGGATATTAAATAAATAAATCTCTGATTTTTGTACAACACTGTACACAGACACAAGCAAACATATGATGTCATTTAATGTTTTATATTTGAGTTTATTTACTTCTGATAAACACTTAAAAAGCAGTACTTATGGTGTATAAAAACACAAAAAAATTCATCTGTTACCAAACTATCCCTCAAAAAATGGCTACAGACCAAAAGAACACTGGAGATTAAAGAGCTCATCTGCACAGCAGATCATACAGATACTGTCAGATGAAAAGA
>NC_051231.1:31075048-31087548 GCF_015220715.1 Pygocentrus nattereri | reverse complement strand
TTGTGGTTTAACCAGCTACTGTTTCTGTAAGTTGACTAATCCATAAGCAACTACCACTAAAAAGTGGTATTAATATTCACAGCATGAGCAGCCACGTTAATAAGAAGTCATACGCTGAGCTCAAATTTGAGCTAGCTAGCCACAAGCAGCTAGAACAACAGCCATTTGATATGCACCCCTTCTCTGTGCTCCATCATGGTTCTAGATATCAGGCCGTCACAATGTTATCACGGGCAGCCATAGTGTTAGTCCAGTGAATATTAGCTTAGCTATATTACAAAAAGCATGATAGACATAATGGCCCACCTTAGGTAGGCTAGCACAAATTAGCTACATTTCCCAGCTGGAAAAAAGCACAGACCAGCAGGGACTTCATGGTTCTGGGCATACCAGCATCCAAAACATAACATATCGTTTTTCACTTTTTTACATCATTTGAAAATGCCCGATGCCCTTTGCACCGTATGTAAATTTTATGATGAATGGAAAACAAGAAACGGCCCAAAACGACATGGAAAACCGTCTGGTTCCATAGACTTACATTAAAAGTAAAGTAGGTTTTATCCTTCTCCTGTAAAGTTACCGTTTTGGACACAAGGTTGTCTTCCGACAACTGCGATATGCTGGTTTTGTGGGTGGTCCGCTTGCCGACCAATCAGCACTCAGTAGCAGTAATGTTAACATCCTGCTGCCCAAAACCTGTTTGCTGTAGGCAAAATTAAAGTTACAGGCACATTTTCTTTGTTTTTTTAGTGAAATACATCACTCTACTTTCTAAAATTAAAGGAAAGCTCTGGACAAGTGATTAGAAACTATTTTAAAATTCTGTTTTTAGCACCATTCATCCCCATTCATTGAAGACTTGCTCTGTAGTCATGTTTTCTGATACAATGGGGGAAACTGGAAGGGGCCGGACTCCGCGTAAAGTACCATTGGTATAATCGAATAGCTAGCTGCAATTGTTAGCTAGAACAAAAGTAGCACCCAACTAGGATCAGCAGGTAAGCTAGCATTACCTACTGAAAACATGACGCCGGTTTTAAGCCATGCTGCTTATTTATGCTGACGTAATGGCTCACAACTTAAATCTAACACCATCATAATCAGTTTAAAAACATCTCTACTGATTACAATCCTGACATAAGTTGCTTAGTTTTGCACGGGATCGTTGAGACTAGTGTAGCTAACAAAGGGTGCTGTCACTTCTAAAAAAAAATCTGAAATTCAACAACAACGCTGCAAATTTATACTAAGGTATAAGAAGTGTGACACTTTTATTTACTCTTATGTTTTGCTTTGGGAAGTTAGTGAACAGGAACGTGACTCAGGGCAGAACGGATGTCGGAGAGTGTGTGCTTTCCGGGATGGTCACTGACTGAATCCACTCTCATAAACAAGAGTTGCGTAAATCTAAGTTCACATATGCATACAAACACACCCACACAAGTGCGTTCACATGTGTGTTATTATACACACTGAAACTATAATCCTGTGGATAAACACGAGGCTTTCAGGATGAGTAAACCCGGCCCTTGGCTGCGCACCACGCCTCAGTGTACCGTTTTCCGCTTTTCCACTGTTTATTTTCACTGCTCGACTCAATTAGCCCCCACACTCTGGCTCTACTTTCATTAGGAAGCTGTACTTTAGCTCTGCTTTCGGGACCACCTGCTCCGGCGGCAATAAATTAGAAGTCACAGATATCACTAGTGATAACAGAAGCATGCTGTATGTTAATGTCAGTTGTTTCCAACTCCTCGCTAAATGAAACAATGTGGAAAATACAGATTCTAAACTTTCCATCCAGGCCACATTCATGTTTGTAAGTAGAAAAGGAGATATTTCATCACGATTGGAATCTGATAGATCAAAAACTACAGAAAAACACCCATAATTGATATGTTTCCATTGGTGGGCTGAAATCTGGCATGTTCATACTATCCAATCCGCACCCTGTGGTATGTGGACAGGTTTAGGGTGGCTAAACGGAGAGGTCAAAAGATCTTAAGGTCAGGATACGGATGGACAGAGAGAACCATTGTGCAAAGGAAGGTCAAATATCTGTGGATTTCGGCACTTCGGTGGCAAGTAAACAGCAAAGCCAGGGCTCAGAGAACGGCAGAGTGGAACTTGCTCTAGCTTTGAGAATCTCTTTAAAGCAATAGTTTTGGTTGGTTTCGATTAGTCACGTCACGTCATGAGTCAAGAAGCTTTTATTGTCATTCCGTCTATGCACAAGTACACAGTGGAGTGAAATTACATTCCTCCAGGAACTACACGGCACAACAAGGAACAAAAAGTGCCAACATGCAGACATCGTGTGCACATGCACAGCTCAAAAATCACTCTTTCCTGAACAACAAGCCAGTAAATCTGCTTTAAATATGATTACTATTCTCACTCTCAGTGCCCAAAATGCATATACAAATTAAGCTATAATGGCTACTGTGACAACAAACGTGCATCACCATAAGGAGCTTTTTAATGACAAAAATGACATTTTTATTTGTTTTCATTGCCTGAGTGCAAACACCAACAGAAAAAGCTGTGCAGGGAATCCTGACTGTTCTAGACTGAAGCTCCTCATGGAACACACATTTCAAAGGCTGCAGACTCTCCACAAGAGGGCGCCGTTAGCAGTCCAACAGCTTTTGATCCTTCATAAGAGCAGTTCTTCACGTCAGTGACACTGTGTGTCCTTGTTGAGCCTCACAAAAATGTGCTTGCAGTTCTGACATCATTAGCTATTTCGCACAAACTTCTGCTAATTGCAGTCGCTATTTTAATAATACTCATTATTCATATCACTACGATATCAAGCATCTTTACTGAACACTGCATTTTATGTCTATATTGTGCAGCCCTAATATGTTTCATGCACTGCGTATGTTTTTACTACATCAGCCACGATGACTCACCAAGCAGATCCGCCCAATACGGGACTCTGATTTGGGGCTCTGGCCCATTTCCAGTGACTTCTCTCTAAAGAAAAAGTAGAGCTTGTCATCATTCTTTTCGGCACTGTCTGGGATGAGGTGCACGTGGACGAACGTGGGATCTAGATGAGAGAGAGAGAGAGAGAGAGAGAGAGAGAGAGAGAGAGAGAGAGAGAGAGAGAGAGAGAGAGAGAGAGAGAGAGAGAGAGGTAAGTTGAGTCATAATTCCTGACTTTACTTCTATGCTGACTCATCTGCACACAAAACTATGCAACAGCACATTCTGCATGAGGCTAAATGCGCCGGCCTACAGTCAATAGCGCTGGACTGGAACGACGTTTGCTGTACCGTTCAACCATCTGGAGTTATACTGGTCCGTGCGCATGACCGTGTTTTTCCCCAGCGTTCGGAAAATGGCTGAGTCCGTTCCCATGAAGTCAATGTAGACGCCCGCATAGAGTTCTCCATCTGAGAGAGAGAGAGAGAGAGAGAGAGAGAGAGAGAGAGAGAGAGAGAGAGAGAGAGAGAGAGAGAGAGAGACAGACAGAGAGAGAGAGAGAGAGAGAGAGAGAGAGAGAGAGAGAGAGAGAGAGAGAGAGGGAGGGAGGGAGAGAGAGAGAGAGAGAGAGAGAGAGAGAGACAGAGAGAGAGAGGGAGGGAGGGAGAGAGAGAGAGAGAGAGAGAGAGAGAGAGAGACAGAGAGAGAGAGAGAGAGAGAGAGAGAGAGAGAGAGAGAGAGAGAGAGAGAGAGAGACAGAGAGAGAGAGGGAGGGAGAGAGAGAGAGAGAGAGAGAGAGAGAGAGAGAGAGAGAGAGAGAGAGAGAGAGATGTAAGTTGAGTCATAATTGCTATCTCTGTGATATGATGCCAGCCACACCCACTGAGCAGATGGGTTGTCTTCCTTTGGCTGCACCCCCCAGAACCTGACGTCCCCAGACCAAGGACTCATGACCTTCACAAGGCTTTTCCAGAATCACTGACCACATCTTTATTTTTTACCCACTGTGCATGTATGTGTGCCTTCAGGGTGATTCAGTTTGATTACAGCTCTACAAAATGATTCAACAGATCATGCAACCTCAGAATTCACTAGCTTGATTCAATTATTTCCATTGAATTCCTAATTATTTTTAAAAATAATGTACTACTGAATTATTTCCACAATGGTGCGGTGTTTCGGGAATGCCCCCGGTATTAGGCGCATTATACTGCCTTTATAGTGCTCTTATTAAAGGGAAAATCCACCAATTCTTCAGAATTTCTGCACAATTAACGTGTTAAAATGAAAACAAAGTCATTCCGAATGGTTTGGTGTGAAATGTCTGGTCTGGGGAAACATACAGTCGGAATTATTCACAGTGGTGGTGATAGGAACCAGACGTCTGAACGGTTTTGAATACGCTGACTAGAGTGTGAGGCGTTTACAGCTTTTAGAAGATTTTGGCCTAAAACATATTTTTAAAAACATTCATTCATTTTTAAACATCTACATTCAGGTCACTATTTATCACGTTAAGTTTATCAGATTATGATGTAAAATCCACAAATGAAAAGGTTTCTTTCAGCCTAGTTCTAAAGCAGTAATGAGCATCAATTTAATTAGTAACTATTGGCTTAAGGGTTAATAAGAGCATTATAAACAATCTCATACTGTCCTGCTACAGGTTTTCTTACAGTTGAAACAAGCCAAATTTGATTCTATGCGCATACTTTATTGAAAATGAATTATGTTTCATAATTCAGTCCCACATTTAAAAATTGATGCAGTCAAATCACCCATTTTTGATCAAAATGTCACGATGCATTTTTCAAGCTGAATGTGCGTGAGAACTGCAGTAGGTAGTAGAGAGGGTGGCGGTGTGTTTGGAGGGGGGGGGGGGGTTGGTGGCTTGCCAAAGACATAGCCAAGAAGCTGCCTGCCAGGCCCAACGATTAACACTATCTCACAGGAATCCCAGACATCCTCCACGCTTGCGTCTGTGCAGCGAGGGTGAAACGGGGTTAATTCGCAGCGGTTGTGAAGGAAGTGAGCGGACAGGCGCTCGCCGGGAGCGTCTTGGGTGCCATCACTTTGGCACGGATGCTGTTCTTCCGATTGCGGATTACAGCTGTTGATTCTGAGCGGAAATCGCGAAGCGCCAAACTGTCAGACTCAGACAGAGTTTCCATCCAACAACTCGAACATACGAGGTGGTGCTGAAGTTATAACTGCAGACGGCAACATTAAATCTAGCAAGCTAACTCGTGTGCTTGGCTTTGACTGCCCTTATGCGCTAATTAGTCTTCTTGTTTTGGAGCTTTGCGATGTCTTCCAGGTACACTTGGCTCGGGCTGGCATGTTTGCGCTGTTGACTGGGCGGTAAAACTCTTTTATAGTTTACTAAACTAACATTTCAGCAAAAAATGCTAGCGCGCTAACGACGAATGAACGTTTCGTTAGCTTGCCACAGTGGTTTTCATCACTAGCAATTTTTGTGCAGCAGTCGGTGCGAAAAAGGGAACTTGGTGAGAAATTCAGAAGAAGAAAAGTGAATTCTTGTTAACTTTAAACTGTCAGGACTTTGCTAAGCTACCTTGCTTTGTGCTGTGAGGCTTGGTTAGCTCACTGAAAGAGCTAATGGAGCTTCCAACGTCATGATTACACCTCGCTTAGCATGCGGCTTCGCTCTGTAACTGTCTCGGTATACGGAAGTCTAGCTAAATCGGGCTCCTAATGCGCTTGCATTCACTGTCAGCATGCCGTCTGAGTTAGCTTGAGCATGTCTGTTTAAAGCGAACTCGACTGGGTCTAATGACGCTGAATCAAACAGTGATGCTAAAGTCCTGGCTTGTAAAGCAACAGCACATCTCAATAGAATTAAGAACCATTTGTCACTGTGTTGGCAACACTGTGGAATTAGACCTCTGCACTTAACCCATCCGTGCAGTGAAACACCACATACACACTAGTGAACGCACACACTAGGGGGCAGTGAGCACACTTGCCTGGAGCGGTGGGCAGCCCTATCCACGGCGCCCGGGGAGCAGTTGGGGGTTAGGTGTCTTGCTCAAGGGCGCTTCAGTCATGAACTGTCAGCCAAGGGGATCAAACCAGCGACCTTCCGGTCACAGGGCAGGTTCCCTAACCTCCAGCCAACAACTGCCCCATCTCTCAGTCACAAGTTGTGATTTCTGAAAGACTCTGGACGAGCTAGCTGGCTTGTTGCTCAGGTTGTTCAGGCTAAAGTTTTATCATTTGTACATTTTTTAGACTAAGCTACTCTTCTGACTCACAGTAGCTTTGATTCTTGGCCAATCATGATTATGATTGTGTCTCAGTCATTGCAAACGTATGACTTATGGCTTGTTCACAGATGAAAATGTAAATATAAATCAAACATTACAATTTTGTTGTCTCCAGTCCCGCCTACTAGTTAAGACTCCCCCAGTCAGATGATACCACCAGCGCTAAGTGGGTGAAGGCTAACACAGGCTTCCTTCGAGACCTGTGAAGCGTCCACCACATTGGACAGCCCAACCATCAGATCTGCTAACAGACGCCTGTGCTGACTAGCATCGCACTGAGAGATGGAGGGAGAATGGGGGGCCATCCTACCCACCCAGACAGTGAGGCAGAGGCCAATTGTGCTTTCTTGGAATCCCGGCCAGGGACGGCTGTAGGATCACCAGGGATCAAAGTCGCCTGATGAGGGCCAACGCTTTGACTGTCGCGCCACTTGGAAGGAGCCCAAAGCTAGCAGCCTTTTTGAAAGCCAGGTTGCACCTCTGGAACAAAACTGAATCTGCAAACTGAAAACAACTTGTAAGCAATTAGCTAAAGAGTTTTTTTAGCCGAGGCAAAAACCCCTAACTGGGCTTCAAGACTAGAGTTCTGCACACCTGTGGTAGCTGTGATTCATCGCTATTCAATTATGTCTGAAAAAAAATCCCCGGAATATTCTGTATTCAGCTGATTATGGTCATGACTCAGCTAATGAGCCTATAACTCTCAAGCACATACTTAAAGCACTCATAAAAACGATCTGTTTCGTCGACTTCTCTGGTTTTAATGTTGAGCTCCTCCAGCATCTGCACTTCCCATCAGGAATCCCAGAGACATCTCGGAATGGATACTACACTGATAAAATATGCGACCAGTAATGGTTCTGAGCCTTCCCTTCTTGCCATCTCCAGCTTCATGTTGGCGAAAGGCCGCTGAACCTCATGAGAAAAACAGCCGTTAAAAATCTGCCGGGAAAAAAATGAAGCGCAAACAGACATCGCTTGGTCTTCCCAGGCCACGGATCAGTAATAAAACATTCGAGCAAAGTGAGACTCGGCCAAATGGGGCATTTAAATGAGCTCCGTGGGGACGCGGGTGACCCTTTTTAGCATCATGTTTGTGGAAAAAAAAAAGCTGTCCAGGGGGAGAAATCATGTCCTCCAGAGAAACCGTGTCCTCCAGAGAAACCACAGACACTGCAGTGAGGGAGAGGGCTCTTTCACTTAGGACATGGGAGACAGTGTGATGCTCTGGGGTACTTACTAATCAGAGCAGAGACGCTGTTCAGCTTTGGGTCATATGGGCACTTTCCTTTCCCAGAATCCTCTCTGCCTGGCTCCAAGTGGAAGACATACTCCTACAATGAGATTTGTGGCAAATATAAATCAGTCTAACCAGTACAGAGTTAGCATTAGCATATTAGAATTGTGTTAGTGCTGGAAAGACAGCCACTGTAGTCCATGCATGCAAGTGGTTCAGCACCTATAAGGCATCACAGGGAGTGAGACAGGACAAGTAAACACAGACGAAGACATACATACAGTCATGAAGGTGGTTCTAGCTGTAATAATAGAACTTTGTGCCAAAGCGAGGGGACGTATACCATCCAGTTTTCTTCTCACATTTCTTCTCCATTTGCACTTTTTAGAGTGACTCTCAACTGAATCAGACGTGTTTGGCCTGCTAGGCTTTAGCTTGAGCTTCAATATCATCCACGGACCTCTGATGTATTTTCAATAAAACAATTATGCCAGGAGCCCTGATATTGCATAACCAGGAGAGGCTCAGTTCAGGCAATAAATGTAAAAAATCTGAAGAAAATTAGGGGAAAAAAAACACTTTAAATGCTCATTTCTACTAGCACACCTATGATGTTTGTAATGGTTGGTTGGTGTAGTGGGTAACACCTCTGCCTTCTATGCTGTAGACTGGGGTTCAATCTCCACCTGGGTAACCACCCTACACTACACCAATGAGAGTCCTTGGGCAAGACTCCTAACACCTCCTTGGCCTCCCTGTGTAAAATGATCAAATTGTAAGTCGCTCTGGATAAGAGCGCCAGCCAAATGCCGTAAAATGTATGTTAGTGCTGAGTTTGAGTTTGTGCACACAAACATTTTTGGTCAGTTTAGATTAAACATGGATATCTGAAGCTTCCATGTTTCATTTAAAGCCTGCAACAAGCTTAAACATATACTGCACCTTTCGTAGCAGTTTAACAGTGACTCCTTCAGTAAAGGGTCTTTTCTTCTGAAACCTGGTTAGCCTACAGCTCGTCAACTCCAAGAGTGACCTTTTCTCACAAAATTTGTTTCATTGGAAATCAAAGCATGATTCGTGGATTCCTCTGTCATTTCCTCATTATGTTGGTAGTCGGTTTACTGTGTAAGGCCTGCAGTTCAGGTCCTGAAGGCCTAACCAATGAGAGAGCCAACTCGGCTGTATCTACCTACACACCAAAGGGAAAAAAGATCTGATTGGACAATTTCCCGTTGAACGTCTCAAGGTTTTAACCCTTGTTTCCAACTAAAACGTGCTACTACAATGCTTTCTCTGTTCTAATACAACATGCATGAAGATCATATTCAATAAAAATGAAATTACAGGCTTGTGTTTTAGTTTACAAACCCCTTTTGAGACAGTACAGACTGCCCTGCAGGTTCCCCACTCACTGCCACTCTAATATATCACACCAGAATAAGCCTTTTGTTTTTTTATAATAATAATAATAATAATAATAATAATAATAATAATAATAATAATGGTATTAATTTTATTACTTTTGGTCACATTTCAGTCCAGTCCTTGTTAATCGTGCAAAGAAAAGTTTTGCTCTTCCAAACATTCTGAACCTAAACATTTGTGAAAGTTTCCATCAGCGGAGGCAGCGGCGCCCACTTGGCAGCTGAATAATCCACTGGAGTGAAGGTGTTAGCGCAGTGACTGACGCTGTCCAATCCCAGCATGCTCCAGGCGTCTGTTTGACAGCTATTTGGATGCGTGGTCTAGGGTTTGCCACCAGCTCGTACTGACATGCCCCGAAGCCCTCACGATGAACCAGAATACAGTCACCTCTCACGCCCCAGAGAGAGAGAGAGAGAGAGAGAGAGAGAGAGAGAGAGAGAGAGAGAGAGAGAGAGAGAGAGAGAGAGAGAGAGAGAGAGAGAGAGAGAGAGAGAGAGAGAGAGAGAGAGATCGCTGATGCCATCCATCAACACTGGAGACCGAGACTCCTGCCAAAACGTCCAGATAGCACAGGCCTCCCTCTTAGCTTTGATTAAATTCAGTTATGCAAACGCGGCTCACGGTGCTGGCAGATCCCTGACGCACCTCAGGACATGAACACTAAATCTGCCATGTAGCTACGGGGCCTCATAGAGGGGCTAACACTGAGATTCATAAGCTAATTCAATATTGTTTACAGCAGCCTTAGTTTTAAAGTTAGCTACATATGTTCCTCAATATATTGGCGAAAACTTTACTTCTTCATGAACTTTGTCACTGTCATATCAAAAGTTCATAACCATGTTATACGTAACTACGCATAACACCAACTCCGATTTAAATTCTGTGAATGGACCAATAGAAATTTGTTCATTACAGTTAATAATGTTTTTCATCTCCTAATACATTTACGAGGTTTTGTTAAAACAGCAAATACATGATGGTTTTTTTATTATATTATTGTCCAATAATAACAGCATTCTGGTAGCACTTGATCCATGCTCTATAAAGTTGACATAATCATGCCATAAACATGTCACGGCAGATGATATATGCTGTCACAACAGGTCATTATAGTAATATAGTAAAACTAGTAATATAACAATAACTGTTCATTGTGAAGATCGATGTCATTTTACTTAATGTTATGACGCCTAACTACACACCAAAAATGTGATGTAAACTCTCATGACATCAAACGTCATCCGTCATAGCCAGTAACAATAATGGTGACATGGCACTTCTATTACTGAACAAAATCTGCCATGGCAACTCATGACATCACATGACATGTTCGTGACTCGGTTATGACATGGTTAAATCAATGTTATGTAGCACAACAGCCTTAATCTCACTGATGTTAATATAGTGTGCAAGACATCTGTAAACCCTCGCGTTAGCAGTGGTAATTCGGCTAGAGCACTCTTCAGAAGAGCTTCTTCAGAAGAACCAAAAGTGGCTCTTCTTTGGATCCAAAGAACCTTTTTCGGCCACTTCTAAGAGTGTAAGTAAACTGTAATGCTAACCTGAGTTGACGTAATGTGTTTTATCCATGTGGGAATGATGCACATGTGAATTCAAGGCATCACCTCTGATCCAGTGCGGAACTGGAGTGAGACTTTGGGAGAACAGCAGGCGGGCAGTCGTGGGCTGGAGGTTAGGGAACCAGCCTCGTTCAAGATCCTCAGAGCTAACAGCACATGACTGAGGTGTCCTTGAGCAAGACACCTAACCCCCCCCCATCTGCTCCCCGGGCGCTGCGGATTGGGCTGCCCACCGCTCCGGGCAAGTGTGCTCACTGCCCCCTAGTGTGTGTATTCACTAGTGTGTATGTGGTGTTTCATTTCACGGATGGGTTAAATGCGGAGGTGGAATTTCCCCGTTGTGGGACTAATAAGGGTCTCTTAATCTTAATTTGTGTATTTATGTAGCATGAAACTGTCCTGATTGAACCACATGAGGTTTGCAGCTCAAAGCCAAAAGCTTCCAGATTGAGTGTCCGGCTGTGAGAGACAGTCAGACAGCACGTTTGACTGGAGGGTCCCCACTGGGACAGAGCAGACCCACATGCACTGGGCTGTTAGAAGGTGCAGAAAGGTGGTAACCATGCTAGCTGTGCGATTACAGAGAGCTGAGGCTGGAAACAGGCTAAATGTTTCCTTCTGTGATGTGAACAGCAGAAGCACCGGAGCTATAACCACTAGCCCACTCCACTGCCCAGACACCTCGTGTTTGTCCTGGAAGAACAGAGCTGAGGCTTCAGCTTAGCTTGGAAATTCCTGTGGCAGTGGTGAAGCTAGCTGATGTGGATCAGGCCTAACAGCATTAAGACTGCCCAATTATGGATTTTCTGCTGATCTTTGCTGGTCTATCCTTTTTTGCTGGTCTGGTGCTGTTTTGTCTGGTCACTCAGTATGGTCAGGCTGGTTGACCAGCATACCAGCATCCAAAACACAATATATGCTGGTCTATGCTGTTTTTTCTAGAAGGGATAAACTCAACTAATACTCTCTTATGATTTAGCTACACTTCCTCCTAGAAATTCGCTAGAACTCCCTTTACTATCCTTTACTATGAATTAGCTAATCGTCATTGTTAGAAAAAAACCTCGTATCTCCAAAATGGCAACTTTACAGGAGAAGGAAAAAACCAACTGTACTTTTAATGTAAGTCAATGCAACCAGATTTTTTTTCAAGTAATTTTGGGCCGTTTTCATGTGTCCATTTGTCATGGAACTTACAGAAAATGTAAAGAGTAACAGGCATTTTCAAATTATGTCAAACACTGAAAAATGGCAAAAATGGAGATTGAGGTTTTCTTCTAAAAGCAACGCTCCCTTAGCTATGAGCTAAAGCTCCCTTAGCTATGAGCTAACGCTCCCTTAGCTATGAGCTAAAAGCAGCTCAACATGCTCCCTTAGCTGCCCAGACAGCAGACAGCTTTGGGCCGATTCTGGGTTTCGCATGCGAGTGTCTGATTACTGGGCGGATTTTACGCTCGCAGGCCAGAACAGTATCGAATACCGTCCAGCTGCATACGGTTTTGCATTATGACGATATCTGTTGTCTAATAATGGTGTGAATGCTGTGGGCAAACAATGTAGTCGGGCCAGAGTCGTGCCACATTTGTTAGCTCTACTCACTTCACAGTGCGTGGACCAGATTTGGATCGAGGACCCAGCCCAGTTAGCAGGAACCATAGATTATCATTTAACTTGATTACAACAAAGAGGCAACAACGGCAACAAAAACACGTATTAGAAACAGAACGAAGCCAAAAAGTCGATGCATGCAGTAAAATTAAAAAGACTTTGTGTTCAATTTTATCAGAAGCTTTAAAACATCAAAACGCAGTCATTTAACCAAAGGAACCGGTTCAGTGTATTCTAACCTAGATGAAATGGAGGACATAGACCAACATGCAAAAACGACACAAAAAACGAGCTCATGCCAGACGCATGCAGAGGTGATGGCTCGAACGCTCGCCGACTTCGGTGAGATGAGGAACGACAGACAGACGGACATGAGGCAGCACGCTAAACCCCTCAGACGAGAGGGGAAGCCCCAAACCCAGACGT
>NC_051231.1:31040048-31070048 GCF_015220715.1 Pygocentrus nattereri | reverse complement strand
AGATGGCTAGATAGATACTTTTTTATCATAGGAAATGAAAGTCCATTGGCCTAGTGACAACCTGGGACATACACAGCAATACCTTAGCAACCACCTGGGATTACAAAGTAATGGTTTTCCAATACCTTAGCAACCACCTGGGATACAACAGTCCAACAACCATCTTTGAACCTTAGAAACCATCTTTGATTCCACAGCAATGGCCTAGCAACAACCTGAGACAACTCACTTTAGCAACCACCTGAGATAACCAAGCAATGGCCTACCAACACCTCAGCAACCACCTGGGATACAATAGCAACAGCCTAGCAGAACCCTAGCAACCATCTTTGATTCTATAGCATTGGCCTAGCAACAACCTGGGACAACACAGCAACACCTTAGCAACCACTTGGAATTGGAAAATAGTCAACATAAAGGTTTAAGACCATATTTCACAGTGATATTAGAAACTTCAGCCAGTTATATATAAGTTATGAAAGTCTTCTTTTCTGTTTCTAATTGTGTTTTAATTATTTAGGAGACAGGAGAGCTAATTTTATGAAAGACATGTTTGAAAAAAATGTGAATATCTTCTTTGTTTTGGATTGTTTTGTCTTTTTGGCCCCCTGGAGAACAGCTTTGGGCTCCCCTGTCTAGGACGACTTGTCAGGCAGTGTGATGATGTGACTCACACACACTTTGACTGAAACAAAAACAGTACCTGTGTATCTACTCTGTTCTGTTTATAGCACTGGGTCCACAAACGTGTCACGGCGTTTCGCTTCAAAGTACAAGGTTTGTTCAAAATTAGAGGAGAAAAGCACAAAGTGGATTCATGAAATCAACAAAAAACAGCTAAATATACACACCAGAGGAGGAGGAGGAAGAGGAGGAGCCATCCACAAAACACGAAACCATGAAATATAAAAATAGTGCAGTACCGCACCTCAAAACAACAAGCTTGCTTTAAAACCACAGAACTGCTGTTATTAATATCAGTTACAGCCAGTGATTCAGATGCATACTGAATCGAGGGTTAATGCAGCAGCAATTATGATCAGTCTAGATTTGAAAAAAACAAGAAACATAAGGAGTTACAGATATTCACACATGGACACACGCTAGAGGCCATTCAGGCTGAGCAGACGGTCAGCAAGAGCCACTCCTAAAACAAGCAGAACCTGAGGGGATGGTGATGGACGAGAGAGAGAAACACAAATAATCTAACTGAAAGACCCCTCCCGACAGCTGTCAATCAAACTCTGAGCTACAAACCGTAGTAATACAGCAGTAACGGTGTTAATCAGTGTGCACCGATAGCACTGGTGTATATTTAGAGTCTCTGAGTGAGGGACTGTGGTAAATACGGATTCACCTTTTGGGGCTGCAGGTCATCAGAGCCGACTTTATTTATAATCTTTATCTCATGGTTGGTGACGACTGGGCGTGGCCAGTAGTGGAATGTTTGTGTGTGTGTGTGTGTGTGTGTGGGTGTGTTTTCTATGTAAACAACTACAGAAGCATCTCTGAGGCGGTTTAGCTACTAAGCTGAATTGACAGCAATGTACTGGATCTAGTGGATCTATCCAACGATGTACTGGACCCAGTGGATCCAACAAATTCCTTCAATAATGCACTGGATGTTTGGACCCACTGGATAGGCAGAAAACCATTCTGGATGTTTGATCCAGTGGATCCACACAACAGTGTACTGGATCGCTAGATCCACGGGGTCCATGCAACTGGATCACTGGATTCACCCGATAATATATAGAATCGTCTGATCCATTACTTTCAAAATACAATGCATTTGGATTACTGGGTCCTTTTAATGATCCAGTTCATTTTATCAACTGGAGTCATACATCTGAGTTACTGGATCCATTGCCGGATTGCACTGGATTGCTGGATCCATTCAATCCAGCTGATTCAATCTTCAGATCAATTGGATCCATCCAACAAAATAATTCACACCTCTAATCCAGATGAATCTTGTAATCTACTGGATTTACTGGAGAATGCACTTGAAAATCTGATGGCTAACTCAATCCAAAGGATCCATAAATCCATGCACTGAATGACTGAATCCACTGTATCTGTTCAATGATGCATGGAATCACTAAATGCATCAGATCCATCCATCCATCCATCCATCCATCCGAAAATCTACTTGATTAATCCAACTGTTAGATCAACCAGATGAATCCAGGAATGTGCTGGATAATTTGATCCACTGAATATATCCAAAAATGCACTGAATCACTGGATCACTGGATGCACTGGATCCATCCAACAAAGCACTGGATCTATAGGATTCATCTAGCTATTTGCAAAATCACTCAATCAAATAGATTCACTCAAAGCAGTGAACCACTGGATCCCATCTCACTCAGTTTAGATTGATCAAACTACTTAACAACCAGTGAGGCCTCAGGGATCCACTGATGTGTTTCAGTTTGCCTGCAGACTCTTTCTACTGCAGATAAATGGATCTGACGGCACTCTGATCTGCAAAACAAACACGTCTCAGGAGAGAAGCTCAACATCAGGCCTTGCTCTCATTATCGCTCCTGTAGAGAAACAGTGTAAAGTGTTAAAGACGGGGGAAAGGGGTTCTCCTACAGCCGCACTGATAAGATAACCGCACTCTGAAGTACAGCGAGAGCAGGAAACCCAACTCCTCCTTCACTTTGACAAGATCCCGGGCCAGATCGCCTACCAGAGCTCCAAACCGCATCTCTGTTCTTCTCACGTCAACAGAATTATTGGGAGAAAGAAATAAAAGGAAAAAAAAAAAACATGGGGAAAAAATGGAAGTTGTCTCTTTTGTTACAAAAACAAACAGCCGAGCAGGAAACCAGCAGCCAAATCACCTCCAGTTTCAGGGCCGAGAACATTAACGGAGCTAACGCTGCCAAACAGCACAGAGCAAGACACTGCACGACTGCCAGAGTGGCTTCAGGGAGAGGGGGAGAGGGGGAGAGAGGGAGAGAGGGATAGATAGAGAGAGAGAGAGAGAGAGAGAGAGAGAAAGAAAGAAGAGAGTTAAAAAGAAATACAGAAATGAAAAAAAGAGAGAGAGGCACAGGGAAAGAAGGAGAGGGAGAAGGAGCAAAAAAGTAAGGATGAGAAAAAGAGAGAGATCAATAGCAAAAGACAGAAAGGGTAAAAAAGGAAAGAAGGAAAATAGAGTGAAAGAGAGAGGGGGGGAGGGGGGGAGAGAGAGAAAGGGAAAGAGGGAAAGACAGACAGAGAGAGAGAGAGAGAGAGAGAGAGAGAGAGAGAGAGAGAGAGAGAGAGAGAGAGAGAGAGAGAGAGAGAGAGAAAAAAAGAGCGGTAGAGAGATAAATTAATAGAAGAGAGAAAAGAGTCATAGAAAGAGAGAGGGAGAGAGAGGGAGAGAGAGAGAGGGGAAGAGAGAGAGAGAGAGAGAGAGAGAGAGAGAGAGAGAGAGAGAGAGAGAGAGAGAGAGAGAGAGAGAGAGACAGAGAGAGAGAGAGAGAGAGAGAGAGAGAGAGAGAGAGAGAGGGAGGGAGAGAGAGAGAGAGAGAGAGAGAGAGAGAGAGAGAGAGAGAGAGAAAGATGGAGATATGAGAGAGAGAGACAGAGAGAGAGAGAGAGAGAGAGAGAGAGAGAGAGAGAGAGAGAGAGAGAGAGAGAGAGAGAGGGGGGGGGGGGGGGGGATTAGGACGTTTGAGTGTAAGCAGGCGCTGTAAAGATAAACTGAAGCTGCTCTCAGGGTCCCTCACAGCATCAGGTGGGGGGGGAGGGGGGGCCTGGTAAGTAGATCACACATTCTGACGGGGTGACACACACACACACACACACACACACACACACACACTAGTCTGCACTATTAACTGAGCTGTTGGAGCTGTGAACAAATCTACAGCAGAGGTCTCACATAGTTACACCACACACACTCATTTACAGCTTCACAGCTGCCACACACACACACACACACACACACACACACACACACGTCCATGTAAGTGAAACTAGAGGACATTCTGAAACGCTAGACGTGAAAAAAACGTTAACGTTGTTTATGCACTAAAGCAACACTGGAAACTCTCACCAGTTAGTTTTAAGATATTCAAAATATATAATTAAATCATTATAATTAAGGCTAACATATCAAAATTGGTGTGAATTATAATTAAGACTACATACAAATACATGATCATTAATATAAAAAACTCAATATTGATCAAATATTTCAACAGCAAACATGTATTGATACTTTATTACAGTTTTAAAAGTCCTGGTCAAATGAAAACTTTAGCACAGCCCACATTTCGTCATTTTTCTTTTCACAATATGTTAAATTTAGCATATTTTATATGAACGTGTCATTTTCCTCTCATACAAACAGACCGAACAAACAGC
This sequence comes from Pygocentrus nattereri, assembly GCF_015220715.1. NCBI lineage: Eukaryota > Metazoa > Chordata > Actinopteri > Characiformes > Serrasalmidae > Pygocentrus > Pygocentrus nattereri. The sequence goes on along the minus strand of NC_051231.1, from coordinate 31,065,677 downwards.
GACTCTCACTCATTTTACACAGCACAGTAAAGTGCAGGCAGCTGGTCTGCTGAGTGTCCAGTACAGTGCACAGTTCCTGACCCTGCTCTGTATTCCTGTATGATCTTCCGTCAGAACTGGCTGCAGTTTATAACTTTAATGGGCACTTATTTCACTAAAACAGGAAAACAGAGCAGAGAAGAGTGAGCCAAGTTTAAGAAGGGTGCAAGTGTGTTTTGCTGTAACCGTAAACTCAGACCTGCTGCCCATCTGTCTCCCTGATGGTCAGAGAGAATCTGAAGCAGTGGATTTGTGCCATCATCAGAAACATTATATAAAAAGAGCCCTTTATTGACCACTACAAGTTATGAAAGCTGTACATGTTGTACGCAAAGGTTTAAACATCTCCGCTCAAATGACCTGCTGTTGATGTTCTACGTGATAATAACACATCACAGGTAGAATAGAATAGACAAAGGTGAACTGCACTAGAATAGAACAGAATAGAATATACCAGACAAAGGTCAATTACACTAGAATAGAATAGAATAGACAAGGGTTAATTGTACTAGAATAAAATACAATATACCAGACAAGGGCCAAATGTACTAGAATAGAATAGAATAGCATAGAATAGAATAGAATAGACAAGCGTTAATTGCACTAGAATAGAAAAGAACAGAATAGAATATACCAGACAAGTGTCAAGTGTACTAGAACAGAATAGAATAGCATAGAATGGAATAGAATAGAACAGAATAGACCAGAACAGAATAGACCAGACAAGGGTTAATGGCACTAGAATAGAATAGAATATGTGAGACAAGCGTCAAATACACTAGAACAGAATAGAATATAACAGACAAGTCAACTGCAGTAGTATAGAATAGTTTCTATTTATTTGCAGAGTTTAGGATATTTAAATATGTAAAACTTAAAAGCGACCTGTGCAAAAGCTTTACGTTTTACATGTTTCCTTGACTCGAGGTGCACAAACTTCAGCACACAACTATGCATTATGATGTGTGTGTGTGTGTGTGTGTGTGTGTGTGTGTGTGTGTGTGTGTGTGTGTGTGTGTGTGTGTGAGTGAGTGAGTGTGTGTGTGTGTGTGTTGTGCTCAAAGAGAGATGGTGGTGGCCCAGAAGGTTACACGCAATGATGCGCTTGTTCTTATTGTTTATCACCTCAATTTCCTGCAGTGAGAAGATAAGAACCCTCTGAGAAAGCGGCTGATAACACTGACAGGTGTGGGTGTGTGTGTGTGTGTGTGTGTGTGTGTGTGTGTGTGTGTGTGTGTTCAGTCGGTCAGGCTCATACGTTCCTCCGCAGCTCAGCAGCAGTAGATTATCTGGAATGTTCCGGATGCTGCACCTGATCTGTATCTCAGCAGCTGTTTTCATTTGAGGTGAAGAAATCTCCACACCAATCAGATCTCAGCACTGCTTTTAATCGCCCAATCGGGTTTCAGCGCAAAATGAGACGGGGTGTTAACAGCTACAGCTCAGTAGGAGTGTTCCCGCATGTCAAACATCACTCACACACACACACACACACACACACACACACACACACGTTGCGACATTAGTGTTGGCTCTGTTGATCAAAAGCAGCAGAGAAATGACAGCGCGGTGAAAGAATGTTTCTGTAAAGCTCTACAGAAACAGGAAAGACAACAAGAACAGCACGGAGACAAAAGTCTATCAGTCTGCTGCTCTAATTTACACTGGCTCTAACATGTAAGAGCATCACAGACCAGCAGGGGAGAGAACAGACTACAGACTAGACTTACACTCTAGACTAGAATGCACTGGACAAAAGTAGAGTAGACTGGAATAGAATAGACTAGACAAGAGTAGAATAGAACAAAATATACCAGACAAGAGTCAATTACACTAGAATAGAATGGAATAGAATAGACTAGAATAGAATAGACAAGATGAAATGGAACAGAATAAAGCAAAATGAAAATAGAATAGGCAAGAGTAGAATAGAAGGCAAGAATAGGACAACAGTAAAGACTAAAATAGAACTGAACAAACTAGAATATGCAAAAGTAGAATAGAATAGAACAATAGAATACAATACAAATACAATACAAAGCATAGAATAGAACAGAATATAGTAGACTGAAATAGAATAAAATAGAACAGATTAGGCCAAACTGGAATAGAATACAATAGAACAGATTAGGCCAAACTGGAATAGAATACAATAGAACAGACAAGAATAGAGTAGACAAAAGTAGAATACAAGAGAATAGAAGGTGAGAATAGAATAGACCAGACAAGGGTCTATTACACTAGAATAGAATAGAATAGATTAGACTAAACTAGAATAGATTAGACTAAACTAGAATAGATTAGACTAAACTAGAATAGAATAGAAATGACTAAACTAGAGTAGAATAGTATAGATTAGACTAAACTAGAATAGAATAGAAATGACTAAACTAGAGTAGAATAGAATCGAACAGACTAAACTAGAATTGAATAGAACAGAATAGAGTAGAATAGAGTAGAATAGAACAGATGAAGTAAAATAACAGACCGTGTGTTATACAGTGTCAGAAGCCACATCAGCAGGTATCTTGGAGATCATCTAGCAGCTCCACACAGTTTGGGGGAAGTGTGGTGATGCAGGGAGCGCTGTGCTGAATGGAGCCCATCAGCTCTGGCTGATGGGCTTATTTGAGGTTGGGGGGGATAAATTTGATTTTTTTGCCAAGCTGTCACTTTAAGAATCTGTAAGGCCTCCACTCTGATACAGCCGTTTGCTGAGATCTCACAAATCCACCGAGGCCCAGCGTCCAGCTGGCACTACAGTAGGTGCTGAAACCTTTTCCAGGCTGGGCAGAGAGGATAAGGGTAGTGTTGAAAAAGCCTGCATTCCTCTCTGCTCTCCACTCCCTTCAGCTTCACATGGGTTTGTGAGCTCGCGCGTGTATTTCTTTCATTTCTGACTTACATCCTCACTACTACTCCGGGAAAAACGGGAGAAAAAAGCAAACATCTTGTTGCTGTGGAGGCAAACAAATGAAAGCAATACGATCAAAGAACTGTTCAGACAAAAATCATGTTCCCCCCGTTTACCCCCTCAACCCAAAGTAGTCCATCATCCAAAACATGTTTGTTATCTGAAGTTTGCTTCTTTAATTCTGTACTAATATTCTGCAATAATAATAATAATAATAATAATAATAATAATAATAATAATAATAATAATAATACTCCTAAGAAGAGGAAGCAGAAGAAGAGAAATGGTATTATTAGATTTTCTTTCTAGAATTTATAACATAATACAATATATATTTTTTCATATCTTTGTCTCGCCACTCCAGATGTGTTCAGATGTGCGCGGTACTGCAGGTTTGATGCTGTAGGTTAGAATCTAACTTAATTCTTCTGCTCAGTCTGTATCAGCCTCTGTTCAAACACGCCTTCAGACAGACTTCACTCTGACGGAGGGGGTGGGTTTATCTCTGTGTGTGTGTGTGTGTGTGTGTGTGTGTGTGTGTGTGTGTGTGTGTGTGTGTGTTTTCATATCACTCCTTGTCATTTTGCGTCAATGTTTGCTCCATTGCACCTCTTTATCACCCCCCTCCTCCACCACTGTATCACACACACACACACACACACACACATACACACACTCTGTAGTCAGTCACTTCTGACTCATTTTAATGCATAATTTCTATTTACATTGGAAAACAAAAATATAATCACATCTAGTTTTTCATTTTCCCCCCCAACATGTTAAATTCAGCAAATAAACAGAAACAGTGCACTAAAATGTGCAGGGCGTTTTCATATTTACGCGTTATTTTCACCTTCAATATCAACAAAGCATGTAATAACGCTGCACGTGCGGTTTATCTTCATAAAGAGAAAAAAGCCAGACTTGAACCCGCTGGTACAGACCATAAACCATTCTTCTTGTACTACTTATCTGACTCCATTTTAATAGTAACGTAAAAAAAAGACGTGCTGTATTTCTCTCTGACTTAAAGACCAACTCTTCAACTTTTACTTCCCCCAGAGAGACAGACAGGAAGAGCGTAAAAGGACTTTTGGGTCCAAACCAGACCGAATCCAGTCCGACAGGAGCAAACCCACGGCTGAATCGGAGGGCAAAGAGTGATCAGCTGTTTTCCACCCAAACACCAACAGGCTGTGATGCACTTTAAATATTTCCTTTTTCCAGGATGGGGGGGGTTTATGAATAGGCCGGTCTGAATACTGACAGGTGTGTTTAACAGATAGAAGCTCTTCTCCACAGGGGGTCCTCTAAAATCAGGCACATCCGCACCACGGAAAACCCTTTACTATAGCAACACACTCAGAAACAAGCCGTTTTCCACTATGGAAGAAATGAATGGAGTTTTGGGAATGAACTCTGTCATCCTGAAAGACGATCCAAAGCTGCCTCAGGGTGGCGCTGTAACAATCTGGTTTACCCAACTGGTCCTTCATAGCCTAGCAACTCTAATTAAGCCTGAGATCCCTCTGAAAACTTTATAATATGCCACAGCATATCTGTACATTTGAAAACATGCCCAGTTTTCCAAGAGAGTGGAGGAAAGAGTGACGGTTCCTCTCAAACGGAAGACGGAGGAGGATCTGAGTAAGATCTCAGGTAATGAGAGTGAGAGCACATTACCAAACTAGAACAGAGCACGTCCAGAAGAAGAACCGTCAAACCACACGGTTTGTTCCTAATGAAACAACAGTGATGCTGTATCAAGGGAGTTAGAACCACCAATGCTGGAGTATCCGGCCAACATGGGACCCCCCAAACACCAGAGGGCATTCTGCAGAGTGACCTTCAGAGAGTGTTCAGACCAGATTACAGGTTCCATCACTTGTTAGCTACAGTAGCTTCATTGCTCTAGTATAAAAACAAAGAAGCAAACTTCACACACTGAACATGTCTTGGCTTATCAACTAGATACAGGATGAGTAAAAGTGAAGGTACAGAAACATAGAACACACACACACACACACACACACACACACACTCCTCACTACAACACACACACACACATACACACACTCCTCACTACAACACACACACACATACACACACTCCTCACTACAACACACACACACATACACTCCTCACTACAACACACACACTCCTCACTACAACACACACACACACACACACTCCTCACCACAACACACACACACACACACACACACACACTCCTCACCACAACACTCACACACACACACACACACACACACACTCCTCACTACAACACACACACACACACACACACACACACACACACACACACACACACACACACACACACACTCCTCACTACAACACACACACACACACACACACACACACACACACACACACACACACACTCCTCACTACAACACACACACACACTACAGCTGTCAGAGGGAGTGTGCATCAGGCACACACTGACCGGGGTCAGAGGTCTCAAGGTGGCAGCAACTCGAACAGAGATGCAGATTAATCCGGGATAAGCCCTCCAAGGGGTCAAAGGCCATCTGCCCAGGCCTGAGCAGAATCAGCACCCTGGGATTTTCAGGCCAGAGAGGCATTACAGAGATACAGAGATACAGAGACAGAGACAGAGACAGAGACAGAGACAGAGATAGAGAGAGAGAGAGAGAGAGAGAGAGAGAGAGAGAGAGAGAGAGAGAGAGAGAGTGAGAGACAGAGACAGAGAGAGAGAGAGAGAGAGAGAGAGAGAGAGAGAGAGAGAGAAGGAGAGAGAGAGAGAGAGAGAGAGAGAGAGAGAGAGAGAGAGAGAGAGAGAGAGAGAGAGAGAGACACAGAGACAGAGAGACACAGAGACAGAGAGAGAGAGAGAGAGAGAGAGAGAGAGAGAGAGAGAGAGAGAGAGAGAGAGAGAGAGACAGAGAGAGTGAGAGACAGAGACAGAGAGAGAGAGAGAGAGAGAGAGAGAGAGAGAGAGAGAGAGAGAGAGAGAGACAGAGAGAGTGAGAGACAGAGACAGAGAGAGAGAGAGAGAGAGAGAGAGAGAGAGAGAGAGAGAGAGAAGGAGAGAGAGAGAGAGAGAGAGAGAGAGAGAGAGAGAGAGAGACACAGAGACAGAGAGACACAGAGACAGAGAGAGAGAGAGAGAGAGAGAGAGAGAGAGAGAGAGAGAGAGAGAGAGAGAGAGACAGAGAGAGTGAGAGACAGAGACAGAGAGAGAGAGAGAGAGAGAGAGAGAGAGAGAGAGAGAGAGAGAGAGAGAGAGAGAGAGAGAGAGAGAGAGAGAGACAGACAGAGACAGACAGAGACAGATAGAGAGAGAGAAAGAGAAAGAGAGAGACAGACAAAGAGAGACAGAGAGAAAGAGAGAGACAGACAGAGACAGAGAGACAGAGTGAGAGACAGAAAGAGAGACAGAGAGACAGACAGAGACAGAGAGAGAGAGAGAAGGAGTATGTATGACAAAGTGAAAGTGAGAAAGCACATATGAGAGACAGAGACAAAGACAGAGGGTCATATCTTCCTGAACCCAGGGGTCTAACCTCGGCCTAGTCTTTCCAGACCGTCTCCATAGCAACACCACAATCAGCATGAAGCCGTGTCCAGCGGCCAGGGACACTGATGGAATCTGACCTTGTAATATTATTTAGTTTGACTGCTTTTTAAAAGAGCTCATATTCAGAAGACTGAACTACATGCTTCGCTCTTGAGAACTTCACAGTGGTGCTGATGAGAAGTTCATGACTCTGAGATAAAGTTTTGGCCTGAACCTATAAATATATCAATCAATCCGTTCACGGCTGAGAGGTACACGAGGGGCGTTCTAAGACAAAACAGTCCTCAAAGAAAACTGTTTCTCAGACTCGTGCGCAGGGTCACTGGTGGTTTTGGACAGTAAATAAAATCATTTTTATTTGATTTTTTTTTTTTAATCATAAGTTCACAACCTGCTGACAGAGAATACTGATCAAATGTATCTCATTATAATTAAAGACGTCTAATCCTATTAGAATACTTCAGCAAAAGAAAAGTAATAACTCCACTATTATGGGTTATACTGGAGACCTGGATGTGGAGGCCCTGCCTTCCTGAACCTTTACCCCTGAAAGGCTGCCTAACTCTGGGTGCGCCGTGGACCCGGAGCCCCGGGCAGTCTGGAGCTGGACCAGAGAAACCCAAACACTCCAAGCTTGATGAGAATGTATTCTCACGGTCAGTGAAAGCGCATGACGGCTGTTTTATTTAGTGACCCACTCCAAAAAAGCACTCAGAACAGTCTTTGGATGAAGGAAACCTGAATTTTAACATTATTTTCAATTAACGGACTTGCATTTTTTACCGCTTTCGCAATTTAACATGGACCATTTCCTGCAAATCAAAGACTGTGGGTCTCTATTTCCCCTAGTTACTGTATTTCCTTTACACGTCTATACACAATCCACATGGGGAACAGTCCTTCACATTTCCTCTCTACTCCCAAGAGCTGCTGGACAAGGCCTGGACAGAAAAGAAAGTTGTTTTTCTAGAGTGTATTAAAAGAATGCTTGAGTATTTTTGAACCTGACTTCTAGAAGAGGCCTCTGTAGTGTATGCTGGATTGTCAGACATCATAATTTGTCAGATTTCTTTACTTATTTTAAAAAAACAGGACAGTCTGTTGACCAAAGCACCTGCCTGTTTCTACTATGATTTGGGCTTGTTGTTCTTTTCTGTTCATGAGATACAGTTTGTGGTAAACCAAAGTATGTTCCAGAAATTAGGCTGGAAATCCTGCAATCCTGCAACACTCAAAGATTTCCACACACACACACACACACACACACACACACACACACATACACACCTTCTAAGCCACTTCTCTTCCTGGGTCGTGGGAGTGCTGGAGCCTATCCCAGTGGTCACTGGGCAGAAGGCAGAATACACCCTGGACAGGTCGCCACTCCATCGCAGGGCAGCCAGACAGACACAGACAGTCACTCACACCCAGGGGCAATTTAGCACGTCCAATTGGCCTGATTGCATGTCTTTGGACTGCGGGAGGAAACCGGAGAACCCGGAGGAAACCCACGCAGACACGGGGAGAACATGCAAACTCCACACAGAGAGGACCCCGGTCACCCGGCCAGGGAATCAAATTCAGGCCCTTCTTGCTGTGAGGCGACACTGTGCCGCCCCATAAAATGGACCCATTTATTAAAATAAAAAATAACGCGTGTTGGGAGGCACCAAAAAAAACAAAAAAACACTTAAACCAATTAATATTTATAGACATCAATTAACAACAATCAATTAACTTTCACGTCAACATGTCTGGCTCTCATATTCTAAACAAAACTGGCTGTACTAACAAAACATGCTGCTTACTAACGGCTGCGTGACCAAACTGACACTTTGACCTTTGTGAAAAATCGAATATATGTACATATATTTTACAAAACGTCAATAAAATCTGAGATATATTGATATACAGTACTGTGCGAAAGTTTTAGGCATCTGAGCAAATTTAAGTTTCCCTCAGCAGTGAGTTTATCACAATATACATTAGAATAAAGTCGTATTCATAAGTCAAATAAACAGAAAAGCAATAAACAGTAACAAGAATTTCTCGGGTCCATATTTTTCCTGGACACCTTCACAGCCGCCACAGAGACTCGTTAATATCATCAATGACATCATGAGCTCAATTTACTGAGCACTGATTGGTCAAACCAGGAGCTGCTTTTTAACTACATATAATAATATATATTTAAAAAATAATAAATGAATACATTTTCTTTATTCAATATTAACACTTTTCTCAGCAAATAAACACAAACCACACAAAGATTTTGAAAATGTGTCTTGGGTGCCTAAAACTTTCACACAGTGCTGTATTTGTGACATATTTACATACGTTTTAAATTCCTCTTATTAAACATGTTAAACACCATTACATAAACATGTTTACACAACACAATTTTAGACGAACAATAGATTTTAATTGTGAAGGCTAAAAAAAAACGAACTTTCTCTCAAACGGATGCAAATTATATTAATTATTAGATCAACGACCTTTTTTGTTGCAATGCCTGAAACTGTCCAGGCCCTTCTAGAAAGGGGCCCAGCAAAAGTTGTCTTGACCAAATACAAGATCTGTGAGGGTCACTCAAACTCACCTCCTCGTTATTCACCCTTTCATTGTTATTAAATATGCTGCACATATTGAGGCAGCACTATATATCATGTCTACAGCACGCAGTACGCAATTACTCGTCAAGTTGCTCTAAATTCTCGGGCATGGGAGGCCACAGTTGGCACTCCTTTGGAGGAAGGATGTCCGCGTACGCGTCCTTAAAAAAGAAAAAAACAACTAATCTACCCAGGAAGCAATTGGCAGCATTGTTTAGCAGGAAGAGGACAATACATCACTGTTAACATTCGCACAATACGCTCCACGAATAGCCGGCGGGGCGGCAGAAAAAGAGAGGAAGCAAGGGAGGTTGGGGAGAGATGCTATAGCTGAGTCAGAGAGAGGGGTGGGGTGGGGGGTACAAACGGGGGGCTGCAGGCTTTACTGGGGAGGGCAGTGGAGGTTGACCGAGTCAGCAGTTTTCCTTCCAAAACCCTCTACCATATCCTGTGACATCCCTGGGGTGGACATAAAGAAGTCCGATGGATTCAGGCCCTGCGCCTTTGTCGTTTCCTGACCTCTCGGCTCAGGAAGGCTTTGGCAACTGCATGCGAGTTGTATCAAGTTTGGTATACAGCAAAATAAGTGCTGAAAGGAAGGAACAGGAAATTAAAGGAATAGTTTGAGAGAAATCATAAGTACGCAGCTTTCCTCTTTCCTCAGATATAGCGAACTGGTCACGACACTTTCTCTTGAAGCTCTTCGGTTTTACGATGGAGCTTTCAAGGCTAATGTGGCCAACAAGTAATGGAAGATTAACAATTAGCACCGTTCACCGCACAATCGACTCGCTGCACTCGGCTCAGGCTGTGCTGAGCTGGTAAAGGTGAATTCCACTGATAGATCGGAAGTAAACAAGTCGTTCAAGAGAGGTCGGACGCCACAATGGTTCTTTGTGATTCAGTTTACTGAGTAATACAGTAGGATTGGTGGGGGTAGGAGGGATTATGACGTCTGCAGCACCATTTTTTCCTATCCAAAGTTTTTCTATGTTGTCTTGAAGACGGTAGTAAATCTGAAAAGTTTGAGCATTTTGTTGCCTTAAAGCAACATGCATGCAGCTCTGCACCATGGTTCGATAGAGAATACATTTTAGGCCAAAACCATCGTCGGCTGGCATCAGACAACGTTTCATAACGATTTCACGTAAAATCTTTCTGTGAGGGAGCGTCTAGAGGCATTAAACTCTGGTTCCATTCATCAGCACTGTGAACAATTCTGGGTTTCACATCAAACCACTTGAACTAACTTTGTACATCTTGACCACTTAATTACACTAAAATGCTTAACAATCAGAATTCCCTTTTAAGTAATCTTTAACGTGCGTTCTGGCACATCTATGATCTATAAACATGGACAACCATGACAGCAGCCATCTGGCCAAATTTTGGACCTACTCTTGCTCAGCTGAACACTCAAAGGATGAATTTGCAGCCGTGGAGGACCAGGACGGTGACCTGAAGTGGCCCCGGAGGTGGGAAAGTGTCCCACGTCCTTTCCAGCAAGGAATGCTGCGTTATCTTTGCAGTGGCTCTGGGGGTCGTGACCCGGCCAAAGTGGGCGAGATATTGTTCTGCCACTTCCTGTTGTCCACTCGAGAGAACACGGTTTGTGACAGCGGCAATTGTGCATGAAATCTTTCCGTCAACTGAAGGGCTGCTTTGAAAGCAGCGTCAGCACTTCCCTCCCTGCCCTGTAGGCGGCCGCCGTGGGCGGCAGGCTTTGAGGCCCTTGTGTGTGTGGCATTCTTAGTTTGTGACAAATTCCCACTCTTGTTCACATCTTGCTGACCAATCAGAACCAGTGGAGCCCATCTTTACCCTATCAGGGCAGAGCCAGGTGTGACCAATGACAGATTAGTGCTACGCTAGCAGCCGCGTTCGGCTTCATTTCGGACTCCCGCTGCCCTATTTCCCAGGCCGGACAGGAAGGAAGTCAGATTACGGTTTGAGGGCCCGTTTTTTTCCCACGCCTGTGTCAACAGGGTCATCCATCCGAGCCTCATCGTTTTCCGAGTCCCTTTCATGAGGCGCTCGTCTGTGAGGAAGGCGATTAGCCGCTAACAAACAGAGCTGCGGTATTGTCCGACGAGACCCCATCAGGCCCCCTCGCCGACAGCCGCCTCGCCAATGCCACACTCTCCCATGGGAACGAAGATCCATAGCGTTAACTCAAAGAATCGGAGGCTCCGAAGGGTTAACTGTTATGGAGGTTGACTCCATACAGAACCAGTGAGAGCTCCACTACAGAACCAGGCTGATGCAGAACCAGCAATGTCCTGGGAAGTTTATCATTATGGAGCAGCTGATTAACCTCATTTTATACACATTACGATTAAAAAACGTAAAAAAAAAAACTTCTTGTTTAAATGGACATAATAGTATGCATGTTGCGGTATGTTGCCTTCAGGCAACATTGTGTGACAATGGAAAGAAATGTGGGTTTCCTGAAAAACACTAAATACTTGTAATGACACTAAATATATGCATAAATTATTTATCTTAACATCCCAAAAATTCCCACTCCTGTTCACATCTAGCTGACCAATCAGAAACAATGGAGCCCATCTTTTCCCTATCAGGGCAGCAAGTCAGGTGTGACCAGTCATCAATGACAGATTAGCGCTACGCTAACAGCGGCGTTATGCTTCGTTCCCTTTTCTTCCTTAAATAGGCCTATTTATTAAATTCTATTTCTTTAAGTAGTGTGTGTAGTGGTGCTTTTGCGGTATGTTGCCTTGAGGCAACATTATGTGACAATGGAAAGAAATGTGTGTGATGTGCAAAAAAAAGTATAAAAAGTTGCATTCTTAGTTTGTCAATTCTATTTCACGCTGTTTTCAAAGACACCATGTTCCTATGACATCACACTGTTAGGTAAAGTGATACTTTTTTAATCCCACAACTGGGAAATTTCACCTCCGCATTTAACCCATCCGTGAAGTGAAACCCCACATACACACTAGTGAGCGCACACACAAGGGGGCAGTGAGCACACTTGCCCGGAGCGGCGCCCGGGGAGCAGTTGGGGGTTAGGTGTCTTGCTCAAGGACGCCTCAGTCATGGACTGTCAGCACTAGGGATCGAACCGGCATTCCAATGCCGCACAATGTTGCTTTAAGGCAACATATATATTTAAAGAACTTCTCGTAACATAGAAACATTTTTATGGTACCGAATGATACAAAGATGAACTTTACACTCGAGCAGAAGTGAATTCTAGGTTTTAATTTGATAAAAATTTTAAAAACTCAACAAAAATACCTTTCCCATTTCACATTTTATCATAGAAGGATCAGGGAGAACCCTGAGAACTGACTCTGGCCCTAGAAGGTTAACAGCTCCTGATTTCTGACAGATGTTGAATGAGGTGTTCGTACAGGAGAATAACGCATACGCACATTAAAGTCGTAATCACAGCTTATAACTTCTTCCAGAGAGGTTAGGAGGTCAACTCTGTCCTCCTTGGCCAACCCTATCCTGGAAACAGTCCTGCTGGGTTAACTGCTCCAGAACCAGTTATGTCCCAGCAGGAGAACCAGAAAGCTTAAGCAAAGACAAATAGAAGCCACTACGTTAATGCAATATACAGTAAGCTACAGCTAATGCAATAAGCTTTAACCCTTAAGGAACCAGCTCTGTCCCAGGAGCACTGGCTGAAGATCAGAAGCGAGACTTTGCTAGAAGTTCCATCGATTATCCTGTTTACGACGCGCCAGCTTTAAGGAGCCTCCCACTATCTGCTATATGAGACACATTAATGAGGAAACGGGAGAAAATGAACTCGGCGACACCGTCCCGCAGTAGACGGAGGGTAAAAGTGCAGGGACGGCTTACTCACCTGGACACTGGGCTCCATCCAAATCCTACTTACAACGTCCTTTACACAACACACAGCGGCTCTTCTGGACTGGCTTTGTGCAGGTGCTCGAGAAGACACCCGCACATTTGTTGACAATGGATTTCCAAATTTCCAATAGAAACCAAGAGGAAAGAGGGAGAAGATGGAAAGAAGGAAAAGAAGAAAAACCAAAACACACACAAATGATCTAGATATTGTGCTCTTTATTAAACGCCCTTTGTTTCTATTCTCATCAAATATCACGAATCGATAATATTCATATCGCTGTTGTCAGCAGAAAATATCAATTTTTGACATTTTTCATTTTTTGACATAATTTGAAAAGACATGTTGCTCTTTATAATATATGAACATTTCATGATGAAAGGACCAAAAGAAATGGCCCAAAATGACCTGGAAAAAATTCTGGTTCCATTGACTTGCATTCAAAATATAGTCGGTTTTTTCCTTCTCCTGTTCTTTTCTCCTTTTCTTCCGATAACAGCGATATGGTATTTGGTCGTTGATGAATTATTTTATAGTAAGAACTGTGTGAAATATTGTTGTGTGTCTTATTTCACTTGTGTCTTCGTAATGCTGTGAATGAATATGGTCATGCTCATAAAGCTTACTGAACTGAATTGAATCAAATCGAATCTTACAGAAGGCAAATGGTTGAGAAATGAAGAGAAAGACAGAAAGAATGAAAGAGAGGAAAGGGGGGAAGTGATAAGGCAGATAGGATAAGAGGGTCAGCGGGTTTCACTGAGCCGATTTAGCCTCGCCCTGTTTGCGGTCCGTAATCTCCCGAAGCCAGCATGACCACAGCAAAGACGAGAGGCCAACTGAGGATGAGGACAAGACTGAGGAAGATGAACAAACAAACAGCATCCCACATCAGACCCGAATGGCAAAGATCTGATTCTGAATCAACTTTATTGAACTGAATTCAATGAATCAACTTCAAACAAATGAATCAGCATGAAGCATCAGCTTTATACAACTGAATCAAATTCATGAAACTGAACCAAGTCCTAATGAACTTGATTCAACTGAATGAACTTCAGTTCAAGTTCAGCAATTTCATTCAACTAAATTAACTTCAAAATAAGCCACTTAACTCATTATAGGAATGATTGAACTTTTCAATCAACTTCATACAAACGGAGCAACTTTACACAACAGGAGAAAATTTATACCGCTGAACCAACTCTAATCAGCTTTATTCAACTGAATGAACCTCAAAGAAGTGAATCGATTCAAACTAAATCAGCTTCAAACAAGTCGCCTAACTCATAACTACCATTACTCAGCAGTCGATTTCATACAAGTGAATCAACATTATACCCATGAATCAACTCTATAAAATGAATTAACTTTACATAAATGGATGAACTTTTCAACTCAATCAACTTCAAACAAAAGTGAGTCAACTTCAAAAAGTGAATCAACTTAATTATCAAAGTGAATCAAATTTATACCACTGAACCAACTCAATGAATTCTCAAATAAATAAATAAATGAATAAATGATTACAGCAGGGTAAAAAGGTAACCCGAGGGCAGTTTAATAAACAACGAACTCAGTGTGAAGTCACTCTCTGCGTGGGGCGCCATTAACAACGACTCACAGCTCAATCCCTCACAGCTTACACAAAAAAAAACACTGTGTGTGCGCATGCGTGTGTGTGTGTGTGTGTGTGTGTGTGTGTGTGTGTGTGTATATATATGTGTGTGTGTGTGTGTGTGCGTGTCTGTGCGTGTCTGTGTGTGTCTGCGTGTGCGTGTCTGTATATATATGTGATATATGTATACGTGTGTGTGTGTGTGTGTGTGTGTGTGTGTGTGTGTGTGTGTGTCTCTGCGCACTCGAATGCGAGCGTACGTGCACGAGTGTACGAGATGTAATGCAACGAGGCTGAATTTGAAAATAGATCCAAGAATCTGAGCAGAAAAAAGGCCAAAAGTAAAGAAAACATGAGACTTTTTTTTTCTCGCTACTTGATAATTTACGATACAGTCTGCAGCATCTGTTATATTATCCTGAGAAATGGGCAGCTGGACAGCAGTAACTCCTCAGCGCATGTTTAAACTCTAAATAGGTCTGTGAACGGAGGCAATTTGTCAGGTTTCAGTTTGTGGGGTACGGCCAGGAATCCAGGTGACCCGAGTGAAGGGAGAAAGAGGAATTTTTCATTCCTGTTTGTGTCCGGATGCTACTGTAAGGAAG
Source organism: Pygocentrus nattereri (assembly GCF_015220715.1). Lineage (NCBI taxonomy): Eukaryota > Metazoa > Chordata > Actinopteri > Characiformes > Serrasalmidae > Pygocentrus > Pygocentrus nattereri. The sequence goes on along the minus strand of NC_051231.1, from coordinate 31,050,480 downwards.
AATTAGCATCAGTTTTCCGGCATTCTTGGTACGGTCAGTCTCTGCGATGCTAAATGTCCGCTGTTCCAGAGCGAGACAGCTCTCAGTCAAAGCTAAAACTGCCCTAAAGCCCTAAACTGGCCTTCATCTCTCAGCTTTAGCCCCATAAACACAGTGCAGCGATTGATTAGGCCCTGATTCAGCCCCGTTAAGTGATTCTCTTAAGTGGGCCATTAGTAATAATGATCAATAGCTAGTCTGAGGTAGTTTAGCTTAGGCGGGCAGGAAGGTCCGGTTCTGAGGTCTGGGGCGACGAGTGAATGAGAAATGTTTTCACGCCCAGGCTGCGGCTTAAATACACACAGTAATTATTCTCAGAGAAAGGAAAAGGACACTGGGGAGAGAGGCTGGGGGTTTAGGGGCACTCCGGTCTCCACTTTGAGGCCACAGCATCTCAGGAGTGGACAGAATCAGCCCCGCTCCTCAGGAAAGGACAACGGGATCAAAGAAGAGCTCAAGTTTTTACTGTTTACCGGGAAGACGTCCCGTTAACGTAAATTCCTGGTCAAAACTAGAGGATAAATCCAGGACATACTGGAATGAAAACTACATAATTTGCCTTTTTCGTACTTTTGCAAACATTTTATTGGCCGTTCTATTTGACACTACCATAGAAATGACTTGTAAAGTGTTCAAAAGGGTTCTATGAGTTCCACATAGGACCATTTCATGCTTAAATGGTTCTTTGCATGGTGAAATGGTTCTTCAGATTGATTGAGAATCTTTCCTATAACCTAGAACCTTTCTGAAAATGGTTCTCTGTAGTAAGATTCTGGATCACTGTAACTCATTCTAAAAGGTACTGGAGCTCTATCACCCCAGAGAACATAGTTCCACTGTTCCACTGCCCAATGCTGGGGGGCTTTATAGCCCTCTAGCCCACGCTCGGCATTGGCGTTAGTTTCCCCAACAGAGCAGAGGCTGTTACAGCAGCAAAGGGGGGTAAACTCATTAATAATACCCTTCATTTCAGCAGGTGTCCACAAACTTTTGGACATGTAACGTATATCACATGCATCCACTCAGACTCACACAGCGAAGACGCACCGATTCCGGACGTCACTGCGAGACTGAGGCCTGGAGTTTGTGTAGACTGGCTGCTGCTGCTGTAACAGGCTCTGTCTCCACTGCTTTCACTGCCCTTCTGATGCAGCTCTTTCCAGGCCTGATACAGCGGTGTCGGACTGTTAGCCAGGTCAGGGGCTATCGCTGCCCTGTTCGGGAGCCAGAGGAGGTCAGAGACTGATCAAAACACACGCACGCCCATTAATACAGACTGTCTGCAGCAGATAATGAGGCTCCAGAAAACAGGACATTACCCACGGCTATCGTCAGACACAAATGCAAATGCCAAACAAAACTGGAGACAAATGGACGCTCCAGCTCTGGCATCTCTTTGGCGAAATCAATCTCTGACACATTTGCGATGTTGTAAGGCTCCCAGCAGCACAGCTTTTGAGGACATGCTTAGAGGCCACAGGGGGTTCTGGCAAAGTTAAATTGATTTTCTATGAGGAAATGTTGGAAAAAATAATCCATTGTCCTCTATTCCAGCGTCCCGAGACAGATGAACAAAACACGGTTTCTGACCAGCCCTAACGCCTTTTAGTGCTGATAAATAAAAACTGCACTCTCTAAATCAATAACTGCACTCCATTAAGGTGAGTGAGTTCATGAGCGAGTTGATCAGAAGCCCCAGCGGCGTTTAGTAATCATTGGAGAGCAGTGTAATCTTCTTTACACAAAACACTGCTCTACTCCAAGCATTAAAGGGCCCATTTAATGGAATAAACTGGTGTTTGTTTTTTTTTGTCTGAATTTATTGCAAACAGTTTTAAAACCAGTCCACACAGTCCATATATGGAAAAAAACAGCCTGCTTTAAAGTCAACATGGCTATGATGTCACAACCACGAACACATTTATCCTACAGCAGTTTGGAGCCACCCACCTCCTGTTGAAGCCATATGGAGCGTTGTTACTGCAGACAATCTGTAGCAGAGTGGAAGTGATGAATGATATCACAACCATGAACCTATTCACATGACTGCTCCTTCAGCCTACAGCAGTTTAGCCCCACCCATTACTGATGAAGCAATATGTAGTATTGCTGCAACAGACCGTCTATAAGCAGAGTTACAGGAGTCAAAGACACAAGGAAAAAGATTAAATGATGTCACAACCATGAACCTACTCACATATGACTGCCCCTTCAGCCTACAGCAGTTTAGCCCTGCCCATTATTAATGAAGCAATGCAGGGTGTTGTTATTGCAGTCTATAAGCAGAGTTATGTGAGATGAAAATATGGGAGATAAAGATTAAATGATGTCACAAATATGAAGCTATTCATATAGGACCACCCCCACGGCCTATGGCAGTTTAGCCCCGCCCATTCTTGTCGAAGCGATGTGGGGCATTGTTCCCGCAGACGGTCTATAAGCGGAGCTATTGGAGGCGAAGACATGAGGAAAAAGATTAAATGATGTCACAACCATGAACCCATTTACATAAGACCGCCCCTTTAGAACAATCAGAACAGAGGCCTTATATTTACATCTGTCTTAAAGGCAGAGCCTGCTTAACTGTAGGAGATAAAGAGACATGAATTATGATCTACAGAATCATTATAAGTGAATTAAAAAAAAAATAATCATAATGCAAGAAAAATGCAGAATATGGGTCCCTTTTCTCAGGTTACGTAGAGATTTCGGGTGATAAAGACCCTCTAAATGTTCGCCCTTCGATGCTTAACATGTATTCAATGCAATCCAGGCCTTTAACACGTCTCCATAAGACAAGACTCCTAACGAAACACAGATATGAGCTCCTAACTCTCATGGGCTTATCTGAGCGCCAGCAGGAATTTACTGAGACCTTTGTTGGGGGGGTTATTAGGACACAAAGCCAAATGCCATTACCTCCTCGTTCACTCCCTTCTGACTGAGCACACTCCCAAGTGCACTTAGAGTTCATCAGGCTTCTTTATGTAGGCCATAGGTGAGATAGTTGGAGCTCCATCCATCTTCCTAAACATCTGCCCAGATTGAAAGGCCTCATAACTTCAAGCCTTTTATTTTTTCACCTCGGGTTAACCGTTGGCATGCAGTTGCAGCCCCCACCAACAGCTTCATCATTTCAATCCCCACCAAACGTCCACACCACAGCTGCTGGATCAGCCTCCATTTGACCTCAAACTGGAGACGATAACACCTGCATATGCATGCACATGCTCACACCGGCACAGAATTAACCCTCGTTGCTCTTCTGCTGTATTGTTTATACTATTATATAATTAATTTGCATTAAATTTACTTTCTTTACTCCAAATTTGACCGACAGATTCCACAAACAACCACCGTTGACCGCTCTACAGCCCACATGGCAACTTGCTACCATAATAGCATTAGCATAGCATACATCAAGACGTCAGATCAAGAATTAAGCCCTCTGTGAAAGCGTAGAAGGCCTTAAGGGTTCCCCACTACACTACACTGTATGGGTGTTTTTGGGGGTCCCTATAACAGGCATTAACATGGTTTGACAGTTCTTATGAAACCACAATTGCAGCCTTACGGCTCAACAAGGCTTCTGATTTAACCTTAAAGGTGCAGTGTGTACGATATACTGGCATCTAGTGGTGCAACCAACTGAATCCCCCTCCCTCACCCCTACTTTTCCAAGTGTGTAGTAGAACCTGTGGTGGCTGTCAAGTTTCCTGCCATCGCCTGTCCCGTGCCTCATGTTTTCCCTTCTTTGATGAGAAGGATTCACCCTCCGTCACTTTTTCTTGTGCTAAATAATAAAAATGATCCTCTATTTATAGAAATTTGGGTTCTTACGACACAAAATTCTTAGCCAGCACCAACAACAACCACTTATTCTTCTTTCTAGGTCTTCTCACTGGTGCTACAGCACCACTTGGTTCAATGCAAAAGCATGGAAAGGTGCTCTCTAGAGCCAGCGTTTGATTCGTCCATTCTAGGCCACTGTAGAAACATGGCAGTGCAACATGACGACCTCTGTTGGATGAGGAGCCGCTGTCTATGTAGATATGATGGGCTCGTTCGAACATCATAAAAACACTACAATTCTTAGCTACAGGTGATTAAACACTAATGAAAACATGGTTTTGTAAACTCTACTAAACTTCTGGCAACCCAAATGTTAAGAACAGCCATTTTTTGTTTTCAACAAAAATCAAGCCACAAAATTTCTTGGCTGTAAATATGTCTCAGGATAAAAATGCAGACTTGCTTTGCTCTGCTTTAAGCTTTAGCTCAGCTATAGCAGCTTTTCTCACATCTCCAGCAGGAACCTTTTCCACAAAAGCAGAACAGTTTCTCGTAAAACATCTCTCAGCGTTCGGTTTTTTTCTGTGGCTGAATTCAGTTTCTCATCTGGCAGAGTCTCGATCAAATTTTCTAGGTCCACCTTAAACAGTACACCAGTTACATTCTGATGTTTCAGGCACCATTTAAGGTGGAACAGGAAAATTCAAATGAGAAACCGACTTCAGCTTTGCGACGTTTCTTGCCACAGATTAAACGCATCAGGGAACCATATGAAGTGATTATAAATGCAAAGTTCACTCGACTCTTATCGATATTCATCTTAAATCTCTCTCTTTGCCTTTTCATAGCTACTACCTGGGCGAGACTGTTGTCTGTGTTGCTATGGTGATCAGCAGTCTGTGCCCCAACCTTCAGGGTTAAAGGGTGAATCAGCAGTTCTACATTAACTCCAGCGTTTCTACTGTTAAACTGTGTTGAAGGATCAGCAGAGCTTTATTTTACTGTAAAGGAGGATTGTTTTAGTTTTACCTACAAACCTCATTCAGCTGTGGAGCCGCAACAGAGCAGTAAAAAAATTGCATGCAGCTTCGCAGCAGTGTGTTGCCGAGCCCTGGACTATCTTACACAACACTGACATAACCAAGCCATAGACATGTCATGGCAGGCATCTTACTCAGGCACGGTCTATGATCCGTCACTCTCAACAGCAAGCGTGACGCTCTATAGTAACGACACAGTTACTATAGCCCATGTACGCAATCCCAGTGCTTGTCTTGTAGTGGCCGATCCAGCGGGTCCTGATGATATCTGAGTAAACTCTGCGTGCGTCCAGTTTCCACGTCCAGGTCGAGGGTGACCGGCCGCTTCCTTTCTGCCTCAACTCTTAATCCCCTGGCACATTCCCCAAGAGCTAGAAAGCTGCTTTAATAGAATCAAACTCTTTCCCTGCTGTGGGCCAGAGGCTGACATTAATCCACCTGGGGGGGGGGGGGTGAACTGTGGGGCAGCAGCGAGTCTTATCCCTCATAGCTCACAAGATTGCGTTCAGCCTGCCAGGCAAAGCCGCCTCTCCACATCGGACACCTAACAGATCTTCAGGAAAGTTTAAGCAGAAGAAAAAACAAATCGGGAAGAAGCCCTTCTGACGTGACCCACATCGTCCAGGGCTGACAGTGTGAATTCCTCCAATGACGCTAACATGGCTCTAACGCAGGGGTGCCTAAAAAACTATGCCTCGGGGTTTCTGGTGGGCAGAGGGTCAACAAAACAATTGAATTTATGTTATAACTCCACACTAAAATACTTTAGAATATAATTTCACAAGAAACTTGAGAGCTGGCTGTTCTTTAATAAAGGCAGAGGTTCTGTTTAGAACTGTGACGTCTACAAAGAACGACTTGCTGCTGTCAGAATAAAACCGTATCTCCATTTTTGTGGAGATTTTCTCCGTTTTTCAGTTCAGTTCTTTGGTAAATTTGAAAATGCCTGTTGTCCTTTACAATGTGTGTAAATTTCATGATGAGTGGACCAACAGAAACGGCCCAAAATCACTTGGAAAGCCGTCTGGTTCCACTGACTTCCATTAAAAGTCGAGTAGGTTTTTTTCCTTCTACCATTCGAGGTTTTGTTCAGCAGCAATTTGCCTGCTTAAACGGTTCTTTGCATAGTGAAATGGTTCTTCAGATTGATGGAGAATGTGTTGATGATTCTATATAGAACCTTTTGAAAAATGATTCTACATAGCACCAAAAAGGGTTCCGTTATTGTTATAAGCTTGACATCGTAATAATAGCAGAACCTTTTTGATGCTATAGAGAACCCTATACAACACATTCGACATCAACAGGAATAATTTAAGTAAGACATGGTTCTAGATAGAAGTCATGGTTCTACAGAGAACCGCTGCCTTTACTAAAGATGCCTTGAAGGGCCATCTCTTTTTTTAGTGTAGCTGAGATGACATATGAACTCTAGAGCAGCAGATGAAGACAAGCTAGAGAAGAACCATCACATCATCCATCTATGGAAGTCCAGAGAGGACATGAGGTAGTAATTTTCTGGATTGTTATCTTGAGATCTCGACTTAACGGTCTTGTGATCCAACTTTGTTATCTTGAGATGACATTTTAATTACCTTGTGTTAATAAAAACAACAGTTGTTATCTTGAGATAATTACAACTGCCTTGTGACCTAAAGAGAATAAAAGTTATGTTCAGATCACAAGATAATTATGGTCATGGTCTAAAAATAGCATCTTCTGTTAGAAATTTTTAAATGGTTATATTGAGATCACAACTTAACTATCTAGCCCCATCCACATTTACCTCTGTCAGAACTTATTGCGCTCTGAAATATGACAGTGGTGCTTATAAGTGCTTCGTAAGTTTGTTATCTTGAGATCGTGCTAATTATCTTGTGGTCTCAAGACAAGGCAGTGTAGAAAACTATAGCGACCTAATGGCCAATCCAGAATTCCATGACCATCTCCCACCACCATGAAGGAGATCCTGTACATCATATAAGTAAATCTTAATTTGTCATATGTAATATTTACATCAAGTCCTTCCCTCTGAAGAGATGAAATGATCGAACGTTCCAGAGACGCCTTCAAATCCAGCCGCTGAATCCAGGTTCCAGTTCTGGAATTTGACTAGTTGGCCAATCAGTTACATCAACAACTAACTACCAGTGATTTCAAATTCCAGGACTGCAGTCTGGATTAATCTAGATTTGAAGAGCTCTGGCCTGGCCTGGCCTTGTTAGTGTTCGGAAATGTCTGAAGAACGTTGAGACGCGCTGCTCCGGGCCTGAGGCTCCATTCTCGCCTTTTTACAGGTAAAAGATAAACAGAAGAGGCCCAGAGTGACAGACCAATACGCTCACGTCCATCAGACCTGAGCTCTAATCTCCACCCCAATAAAATCCGCTGCGTCCGAACCTGTCAGAGCTCATTCCAGTCAGCTCTGACTGACAGACGCGACATCCAATCGTGTTTGACTGACAGGGCAGACATCCTAAACTGTGACCTCGCGGCTGACCTCTGACCCCAAGCTGTCAGGCCCATTGGGCAGAGCCATGTGAGACGAGGCGGGGCAGCGGAGTCTGAAAGCGGACGCCGTTTTCCCACAGAGATCCCAGCGACTCCCCCGGATCATTCAGAGAGGAAAATGTAAAGCCAGTGAAACACACAGGGAGTCTGTGGACTCTTAGAAAGTTTTAGCTGGCCTGTAATAACATTTTCCATGTTTTGAAAGCTTAATAAGTACATTAATAAATGTGTAATAATTATGTAATAAGTGTTCAATGTTCATTTAATTCAAATGTATATGTATTCAAATATATTTTAGGCTACAAACAGGTGTCGTCACCAGCCTCGGTGGTAAATTACAAATGTAACGTCTTAAATTTAACTTGAGAACGCCTGAAAACTGATTACAGTGACCCAAAAACAAGCATAACATGCTTATACACCCACCGGAGACTTTATCAGGTACACCTGTTGAGTTGCTTGTTAACACAAATAGCTAATCAGCCAATCACAGGACCACAACTCACTGCATTTAGGCATGTAGAGGTGGTCAAGACAACTTGCTGAAGTGCAGACCGAGCATCAGAACGGGGAAGAAAGGGGATTTAAGGGGCTTTGAACGTGGCGTGGTTGTTGGTGCCAGACGGGCTGGTCTGAGTATTTCAGAAACTGCTGATCTGCTGGGATTTTCACGCTCAACCATCTCTAGGGTTTACAGAGAACGGTCCGAAAAAGAGGAAATATCCAGTGAGCGGTCAGTTGTGTGGACGAAAATGCCTTGTTGATGTGAGAGGTCAGAGGAGAATGGGCAGACTGGTTCCAGATGATAGAAAGACAACAGCAACTCAAATAACCAACCAAAATCTCTGAGGAACGTTTCCAACACCTTGTTGAAAGTGTGCCACGAAGAATTAAAGCAGTTCTGAAGGCAAAAGGGGGTCCAACCTTTTACTAGCAGTAAAACTATTATTGTACCTAATAAAGTGGCTGGTGAGTGTAGTTTGCACTTTATTTAACTGTAAAAACAGAAATACAGAGCCCTGCCGGTGACATCCTGTATAGATAAAAATCATGTGTGGCCATGACTTAGTAAGACACAGGAATTAGACAATTAAGTCATGGCCACAACTTAGTAAGACGTTGGAGCAAGACACTAATGCCTACTAAACCTTGACCACAGCATAATTAAGGCATGATCTCATTCCCACACCTTACTAGGTATTGGTCATGCATTATGACCTTGGTTCCCACTCCTTTATAAGTCATGGCTATGACTTAATTATCTCAGTCCCATGCATTAGGTTCTCATCCCCACACCTTACTAAGTCTTGGCCAGGCTTAATTATCTCATTCTCATGCCTTACTAAGTCTTAGTCATGCATTAGGATCTCATTCCCACTTATTAATATGGTGTGGCCACACACTATTTTTATTAATATGGGATGTCACTAACAGGGCGTTTTATTGCTTTGTGCTACTTAAATGTAATTATTTAATTACATAGGAAAATACATAATTACATAATAATTACACTGTAATTACACTATAATTACAGCATGTACATTCTTTATATTTCATATAGACAGGTTTGAGTCTGCAGAGGTCTTCATAATAAAATATCCCATCTACATACACAGACTGAAAGTTTAGAATCTGCACTTTCCTCAGAAATTCTGCGCTTAAAAAAGATGGTTCTTCAAGGGTTCTTAGTAAGGCCATGGTTCTAGTTAGAACCATGTGTCCTATATAGAACCATTTCATGTTTAAATAGTTCTTTGCATAGTGAAATGGTAATTCAGAGTGATGAAAAATGTGTAGAACCTTACTGAAAATGGTTCTACATCACACCGAAAAGAGTTCTCTTACAACTTCTAACAACTCCAGAACCGTTTTTGGTGCCATATAGAACCATATACATCAACCTGAAGAACAATCTCACCATGCAAACTCCCCTGAAGGAGGCAATAGTTCTATTTAGAACCATGAATCCTATCTAGAACCACTGCATGATTAAATAACTCTTTGTGAACTCGTTCTACAGATTGATGAAGAACGGGTATGGCTCTATGGTTTTATATAGAACCTTTTTGAAAAGAGTTCTATATCGCATGAAAAAGATCTGTCAATCTTGTTAAAACAGCAGAACCATTTTTGGTGCCATATAGAACCATATACATCAATCTGAAGAACAATTTCACCATGCAAAGAACTATTTAAGCAGGCAATGGTTCTATCCAGAACCATGGATCCTATTTAGAATCACCGCATGCTTAAATAGTTCTTTAGTGAAGTGGTTCTTCAGATTGATGGAGAATGTGTGGTTCTATCTATTTTTGAAATGGTTCTGCATAGCATCAAAGAGAGTTCTGTCGAGCTTGTAACAATAGAAGAACCCTTTTTGGTGCTATATAGAAACATATACATCAATCTAAAGAATGATTTTACCATGCAAAGAACTGTGGTTCTAAAACAGAACCACTGCCTTTACTAAAGAACTCTCGAAGAACCATCTTTTTGAAGTGGGGAAACAAAATGTAAGAGGACGCATTTCAAGACGTGCAGCCCATGAGGGCCCAGCAGGGTTCTCTGCATGGTGAGATTGTTCTTCAGGTTGATGTATATGGCTTACATAGCACCAAAAAGAGTTTTGTCAAGCTTGTAATAATAGAACCCTTTTTGGTGCCACACAGAACCACATCTGAAGAACAATCTCACCAGGCAACGAACTATTTAAGCCTGAAGTGAATCCATACAAAACTCTACATTCTAAATGGTACCATTGCCTTTTCTAAAGAACCCTTGAAGAACCATCGTGTGAAGCCCATGAGGGACCCAGAAGGTTCAGTAAAGTGGAAAACAAACCTCCATACTGGACCTTTACTGCGGATGCAACTGAAAGACTAAAATGGTCATAAAGGAAACCGATAAACGAGACATTTGGTTCCGCTGAAAGAGCAAAACTGTGTTTTTTTAGCGCCCAGTGTGAAGATCTCTCTATCTGGGTCTCTGGTCACGCTCTGGAGAGATCAACTTAAGAGGAACCTCCCTCTTTCTCACAGTCCTTTGTACGT
>NC_051231.1:31002548-31035048 GCF_015220715.1 Pygocentrus nattereri | reverse complement strand
GTTGCCTCGCAATCACTCTTACGAGACTCGGGCCAGGACCAGCCCCCTCACTCGCAAGGGTTTGTTAGTTTTTCCATATTCGTACCAGGAACTCGATGGCACTGCCAACTGGAACACAGCATCCAATGGGCTGCCGGAGTCTGGAAACTGTCCACTGTCCTGGATACCGGGCTCTGAGTGTGGCTAAAAGGTGGCATTTCATCGTATTTCAATTTTATACTTTATATTAGGGCTTTTGTGGTTAGAATTCTTGAAGGATGAATTCGCTGCTCTCAAAAGCTTTGCAAGCCATTAGCAATTTCAACACAATGAGAAACTCTAGCACGTCCAGACTCAAGCTTACTGTTATTAGTATCAAATGACATTTACTGGCTCTGCATCCGAAAGGCCACACTGTTGGGACAGATTAGGATTTCAGGATTCGAGGTTTTAGAGATAAACATTTGACTGACAGGCTAAGCAGAAAGTTCACCGAGTTCAGCTGTTTTATCACTGCCTGTTTGCTACAGATATAAGCAAAAGGTTTTCGTGCCCTTGGCCAAGTTACATGATTTCCTGCAAATAAGAACGATTTTTCTCATAATTTTTAAAATGAACTTAAATATCACTCTGTCTATTTATCTGTCCATCCATACCAATGTAAGTCAATGGAGCCAGACATTTGTCCAAGTCATTTATTGCTATTTCTTTTGCTACATTCATCATGAAATTTACACACAATGTCAGTAGGTATTTTCAAATTATGTCAAAAACTGAAAAACTAAATTTTGACACCCTACTAAGTACTTAACACGCCCATTTGAAGACATAACCGCCTGCAGACACCTGCTCACCTGTTCACTATCCACCTGCAGCTTTTCAGAGGACCGTGATGAGCATCCTAAAGCCTAATAGATCATGCCGATTTTTGCAGCATGTTTTTAGATCATTGTCCAGCTGTATAAGTCAGCCTCAGCTTCGGTTTCTTCACTAACTGGCACATTTGCATCTAAAGGGGCAGTCGTGGGCTGGAGGTTAGGGAGCTGGTACTGTGACCGGAAGGTCGCCGGTTCGATCCCCAGCGCCGACAGTCCTTGAGCAAGACACCTAACCCCCAATTGCTCCCCGGGCGCTGTGGATAGGGCTGCCCACCGCTCCAGAATTGGTTAGCTTCAATTTTAGATCCTCAGCCAGCTCCCGAGGAGCCCATTGTTGAGTGTAGGCACATTGTATGAAGAGTTTTAGCACAAGGTTTGGAATTTCATCAATGAATTGGGAATTCCTAACGACAACTGAGCCCCTCCAACGAAAAACTCGCTGCTTTTGGAACAAAACCTAGTAAGGTAGTATCCCCATTTTTGTCATTGTTCAGTTTTTGAAACCGTTTGAAAAAGCCTGTTGCCCTTTACATTTTGTCATGATTTCATGATTAATGGACCACAAGAAATGACCCAAAATGACTTGCAAAAAAGTCGGGTTCCACTGACTTACGTCAAAGGTACACCATGTTTTTGTCAAGTTCCCATTTTGGAGATACCACAAAGGAACCACAACAAGATCAAGAACCAGCGAAGCCTACAAGTGTCTGTTCTCCCTCACACGTGCACGATTCAGCAGATTAGCGGAGGCAGTACTGGGACGGTTCTTAAGCAGAATCGACAAGTTGTTAGGCTGAGCTGACGTGTTCGTCTAAACACTGCCAAAGAGCCGTCGACAAGTCCCCTCTGCTCCAGCTAGCACTGCTAACACAGCCTCAGACACACAATCAGAAACCCCATGCTAATGTCCTCCAGCCACGAACCGATACTCTACAAAGACTGACAGCCCCCTTCAGGGATGGGAAAATTAACCCCCCGTCTCAACTAATCACGTCTGAATTACAGAGCCCATTAACATCTCGCTTTATCTCCAAAACACCGAGTCCCAGGGGACAAGAAGAGGGCCGCTAGCTTATATCATCTGGTGTTAAACTCCAGTACATGGTGATCAAATGTACCAGACATACACCAAACACAAAGAAGCTGACCAGCTGCCTGCGGGCAGCGCGTGCATGTATTCGCGCTCTTCCCTGCCCTGGAGCGTCATTATCAGCTGCCGCGTCCACGTCTCTGTTTATCTCTTCACCGCTAATTACTCTGCATCATTACATTGGCTCTAAGCTCCGTTTCAGCAGCTAAAGCCGCTCTGCTCACTTCAAACACACTTCAGCTCACCTTTCACTCTGAAAGAGCTCAGCCAAAGACGCTCACAGCGGCTACACTCGGCCACTGCTTTAGCTTGCTGGGAGTTTCTGTTCAACTGTTTCTTTGTCTTTGATTTACAGAGTGGATTCTGTGTAGAGTCAGTTAGCATGCATGCTACATGTTAACTCCATATGTTTACAGATTTTTCCCACAGACATCATTAGACCTTCTCTGATGGCCTGGAAGGCCATGAGGTGTCAGATCAGGGAAAACACGAACACGTACGCCGGGGCCAGCTGGCCAGCTGGCGTTCTCATAAGGATTTAGAGAACCTGCGGACTGAAAATGAGCTTTGGTTTCTTTTAGATGTTCATTCCTTCTTCCCTCTCTCCTTTCCTTATTCCCTTCCACTCTCCTTTCTTTATTCATTTAATCTCTCCTTTCTTTCCTCTTTCTCTTCCCTCTCTCCTCTCATCCCTCTCTTCCCTTTCCGTATTCCTTTCCTTTCTCCTTTCTTTATTCATTTAGTCTCTCCTTTCTTTCCTTTCTCCTTTCTTCCCTCTCTCCTTTCCTTATTCCCTTCCACTCTCCTTTCTTTATTCATTTAGTCTCTCCTTTCTTTCCTCTTTCTCTTCCCTCTCTCCTCTCATCCCTCTCTCTTCCCCTCTCTCCTCTCTTTCCTTATTCCTTTCTCCTTTCTTTATTCATTTAGTCTCTCCTTTCTTTCCTCTCTCTCCTTTCTCTTCCCTCTCTCCTCTCTTTCCTTATTCCTTTCTCCTTTCTTTATTCATTTAGTCTCTCCTTTCTTTCCTCTCTCTCCTTTCTCTTCCCTCTCTCCTCTCTTTCCTTATTCCTTTCCTTTCTCCTTTCTTTATTCATTTAGTCTCTCCTTTCTTTCCTCTCTCCTTTCTCTTTCCTCTCTCCTCTTTCCTTATTCCTTTCCTCTCTCCTTTCTTTATTCATTTAGTCTCTTTCTTTCCTCTCTCTTCTCTCTCTCCTCTTTCTTTATTTAGTCTTTCCTCTTTCTCTTCCCTCTCTCTTTTCTTTCCTCTCTTCTCTTTCTCTTCCCTCTCTCTCTGCTTTCTCTTCCCTCTCTCCTCTTTCTCTTCCCTCTCTCCTCTTTCTCTTCCCTGTCTCTCTGTAGTCCCTCTGAAAGGAAATGCTAAAGAGGCTGCTGTAATACTCTGGGAAAAGAGGTGGTCTGTCTTTAGGGGGGAAATTAAATACCCTCAGTGAGATACAAACAAGCAGCCCAGCTATAAACTATTCATTAACCTCCATTCAGAGCTCAGAGTGGAGAAGCAGAGTTAAACAGAGTTAAACAGAGGCTGCAGGCCTGAGGGCTATTTACACTACAAAAGAGCTTCACCGACAGAGCGGACAGCCGTATGCACACATCACACATGGGGAAATGGACCAGCCAGAGCAGCCCACTCTATCTAATACCCCTTCATTACTTTGATCTCATGAGGGGCTGAAAGACCTCAGCACTTTTTCCAAACAGCATTCGATACTTTCCAACACCACGTCTACATTAAATTCCACCTATAAGCAAATTTAACCTTTAAGTGGCCAGGAGTGACTCACGAATAACTCCGACCGTCAGCATGCGGACCATGTAATTACTTAACCATAAGATGGAGTAAGCCTGGGATTTTAAGAGGTTAAACATGCAAATTAGCATATGTAAAACACACAAAATGATGTCCATTAGCATATGTAAAACATGACAAACATACAGGCATAAAATGAAGTAACTGAACTAAACGACTTAATCTCACACTGTATCACATGAAATGCTGATCGTTGGTACAAAACCTCTATAAGAAACTTGGTGCTTTAGCTTCATATACCAAACCTGAAGCAGGAAACCTGGGTATGGTCTTAGACTCTGAGCTCAGCATATAAACAGTCTCTAAGGTAGCTTTTTATAATTTGAAAAATATCGATAAACTTTTCTATCTCAGAGCAACGTGGAGAAGCAGAGTTCATGCATTTGTTGCAGGCAGAGTTGATCACTGTAATGGTCTTCTTACTGGACTTCCTAAGGAAACAGTCCATCCCTTACGACTCGTACAAAATGTATCAGCACGGATCTTAACAAAACCAAAAAAGAGAGATCACATCACTCCTGTTTTGAAAGAACTACCCGTGTCTTTCAGGATAGATTTTAAAGTTCTTCTACTAGTTTTTAAGACTCTGAATGACCTTAACGCACCGCTTACATCAGAGTTTCTGTCGGTTTCTGTTCCAGCATGTGACCTTAGATCTGCAGATACTGACCTTCTACAAATGCCTTCTGTAAAATACAGGAAACAGAGACTCGTTCAGTTATTCTGCTTCCAAACTGTGGAGCTCAGTTCACCCGTTACTAGACAGTCAGGCTCAGTGCTCACTTTTAAGAAGCACCTAAAATTTCTCTTTAACTTTAAAGCTTTTAATTAAAACTCTTTTTTTTTTTATTTTGATCTGGGTCATTTTCTTATATGCTTCTAAATATACACAAATGTATTATTATTATTATTAAATTGGAGCCTGAACACATGGACTGATGCAGTCCCAGAGACATCCGAGTCGTCCAGCACCCCAGAGAAAGATAAAATAATGGCTGTGCGATTAGCAGAGAGAGAAATAATAGAAACGATCAGAGAAGAAAATGTGATCACCTTCATTTTCCTTCTGCGAATGGGCGCTGAGCCATAGATATGCCCCCGTTCTATAGATTCTATAGACATATTTCATCAATGCAACTACACAGAGAATTACACGGGCAGTCACATTGTGAATTACATTAACCATCAATTCCCGTCCTGCATTGACAGATTCATTTCCAAAAAAAAACAAAAGCTATGAATAGGTCGTGAACTGCACTGCCAAATCCAATCAAACAGGACCAAAGACGGTCACTTTGTAGTGAAACATGCAGGTGGTCAGTGTTCCTTAAGTACTGCTGATGCCCACGATGTGCTTAGAAAGGTTTATTTTGATTATTAATCAATATGCAGCCCTAGTTTAGATTGAAAGTTTACAATATGCACTTTCTATAGAATGGCTCCTAGTTTCAATAAGCCACCAGTGAGAAATGATGGTCATACTTTAGATTGTCTCTAATAACTGTAATAACATATGTATACATAGGAATAACATATGCAACAACACTAACAACTGATGATTTAGTCACTATTACAGGTGGATTACAGAAGCACAGCCTATGTAATTACAGAAGTGTAGGTTCTACACAGGAACTTTCTGGTAGTGCAGGATTCAAGTTACATTTTAAAACAAGTGCACAGTTGCTGTGTAGTTATTATGTAGGTACTGTGTAATAAAGGGGTTGTAACATTGCTTTGGGTTTAATGCAGCACATCTAATTCATGTTCTAACAGTTCTATGTTAATATAAGGGGGCGTCTGCTGTTCTGTCTCATTACAGACTGGTTTAAAGCTGAAACTGGTTGCAGTGTCACCGCACCAGCAACATAAACGCTGGCTAAACGTTAGGAAAGCTGGGAGATACAGTGTAAGTAACGCCTTAATGTAAGTTATTAGATTATTTCCTTTTACTACTGGAAAAAAAACTTCTAAACAACTGCTGTTCCAGTCTGATTACTAATGTAACCACATATCTGTTATTACATTTGTGTAATTACACGAGAGAATCGGCTGTTACAACTATTAAGATGTACTTGTGTAATTACATGAAGCAAAACTGAAGCTGACACATGTAATTACATAAGGTGCACTTCTGTAATCCATCTGTAACAGTGACTAAATCATTAGTAGTTACATTGTTGTTGACATGTAACTACACAGTTATTAGCAACACTTAATATAAAGTGGGACCGAGATTATTCTTAAATATGTAAGAATGCTTTGAGATGTATAAACCTTTGGGAACATTTGAGGATTGAAGTGTGTGTGTGTGTGTGTGTGTGTGTGTGTGTGTGTGCACACGCACGAGTGTGTCCTGCTGACAGAGCGCTCTATAGGATGCTATAGTTTCATTAATGAGAAAAGTTCCAATGCCACTTTCGTGCCCCCCTGCCAGCTGCCCCCAGAATGAGAATGAACTTAAATGAATGGGTGGTGTGTGGGTTGAGGAGGTGGGGCGGGGGATTCCACGAGCGTGGGGGCGACACTGACACCACCAACAACAACAACGTCAACAAAAACAAAGGATAAAGCAATGCCCCCCACCCCTCCCACTCCAAAACCTCAGAGGGCAGCTGAAAAAGCTGCACCGCAGAAGCGGTAGGGGGTGTGGGGTGGACTGCGGGGTGGGCTGCGGGTCTGGCAGGGCCTTCACTGAGAGCTGACGGAGGTCTCCATCCCCTCTTAAGAACAATCAGCACCTACTCAGCCCACTGAATGACAATGAGCAGCGCAATAAATGCATCAAAGCTGAGGAGCACTCCAGCACACGGACCGCCTTCCAAAACACCACTCGAGCACGGCACGGCAGGCTGGAAGAGGGCAGCCCGCAGCCACAAATGACCACTTCAAACACGGACAGGGTGAGGGGCGAAAGAAAGAAAGAACGGTGTGGAGAGAGACTGAAAGAACGCAACGGATTTCCACAATATTTTTACAAGAGCCTCGTCTGGTGTGCCTGGGCCATTTAATCACTAATCGCCTTGAAAAAGACGACTTGCACTTCTTTGTTTTCTTCTTAGTGTTAATCTACAGTCAAACATTCTCAATGCTGCTCGTTTTACGGCTTTCAAACCACGAGACTCGGCAGGAGGGATGAGACGTACTGAAATGGGTTTGATTGGGCTTTTTTAAGCGATTCAATTTGATCATTCGTTTGTTCAACCGCAATGTCATTTCCATAGGAATGAATGGGGTTGCTTAGCGTTCTTTCACTTCTGAAGTCATTTCACTTCTATTATATATATTGCCTGGAATTTTACCTCTTATTCTACAACAACAATGGCCAAAGTTTGCCAAAAAACACATTAGCAACCACCCGGAATACTACAGCAACAGCCTAGCAACAGTTTAGCAACCTCCTGGGATACTACAGCACCGGCCTAGAAACACCTTAGCAACCCCATTTGATACTACAGCAACAGCTTAGCACCACCCAAGGAACCACCTGGGAAACTACAGCAATGGCCTAGCAACACCTTAGCAAGCATCTGGGATACTATAGCAATGGCCTAAGAACTCCTTAGCAACCCCAATGGATACTACAGCAACAGCCAAGTAACACCCTAGGAACCACCTACGATACTACAGCAATGGCCTAGTAACACCTTAGAAAGCACCTGGGATACTATAGCAATGGCCTAGTAACACCTTAGAAAGCACCTGGGATACTATAGCAATGGCCTAGTAACACCTTAGAAAGCACCTGGGATACTATAGCAATGGCCTAGTAACACCTTAGAAAGCACCTGGGATACTATAGCAATGGCCTAGCAACTCCTTAGAAACCCCATTGGATGCTACAACAACAGTCTAGCAACACATTAGCAAGCACCTGGGATACTACAGCAATAGCCAAGCAGCTCCTTAGCAACCACCTGGGAAAGCAAAGTGACAGTCTAGCAACTCCTTAGCAACCTCACTGGATACTACAGTAATGGACTAGCAACACCTTAGCAACCACCTGGGATACTACACCACTGGCCTAGCAATACCTTAGCAAACACCTGGGATACTACAACCCTGGCCTAGCAACACCTTAGCAACCACCTGGGATACTACAGCAACAGCCTAGCAATCACCTAACAACCCCAAGCAATGCCCTAACAACAAGCAGAAATACCACTGCAACATTGTAGCAACACAATAGCAGATTCATGTTTTGAACTGACATTGCTAACGCTAACGCTAATGCTCTTCTTTATCAGATATAAAGAAAAACTGTTAAGATACAACATAAAACTTCTCCTCTGCCGCCTCTGACGACCGACACGCTGCACCTATCGCGCCTGATGAACCATCAAGGCTACTAAAACTAGCCAAGCTAGTTTTCCAGCTAATGTTTCAGCGTTGAGGCTCTGAAGCAGAGCGTGGAACCTTGTTCCAGCGTGTAATTCAGTTCCAGGTTCCAATACATGATCTTTTTGGGTAAAACTGAATTTCTTATGCTAAAAAAAAAAAAAAACCTATACATTAGCAAGAACCCCGATATGGGGTAGTCGTGGGCTGGAGGTTAGGGAACCAACCCTGTGACCAGAAGGTTGTCAGTTTGATCCCCTTGGCTGACAGACCATGACTGAAGTGCCCTTGAGCAAGACACCTAAGCCCCAGTTGCTCCCCAGGCACTGTGGATAGGGCTGCCCACCGCTCACTGCCCCCTAGTGTGTGTGTTCACTAGTATGCATGTATGTGGTGATCCACTGCCCTGACGGGTTAAAAGCAGTGGTCTAATTCCACAGAGTACAAACACAAGTTTGCAAAAATGGCTCTAAATTCTTAACACTAGCACTAAAACAGCCACGTTCTCATAGCCGCTTTAAAAGCCTGAATAAGAGGCCAGCAGTCTGCAGCACTGGTGACCTGACCTGTACATCTGCAGGTTGAGATCTCTTTTCCATACTTCCAGCTTAAATCCTTTACGCCGAGGGAGGAAAACTCACATTATAGTGCTTAGATTACAATCACTGCTTTCCTAACCACACTGACAGCAACCCACACGTTTCCCCCCATCGGCTTCAATAACCAGGAACAGTCGAACGGTCTTCCTACACAGTTTATTGTGGAATGTTTCAGACTTACAAAAGAGCAAAGCGGAGAGCATCCAGGAAGAATCCCTTCAGATGGAAACAGAGCGCTGAACAGAGATCACTTCAATCTACTAAAGCAGCTTCAGGCTTCTAGGAAATGTCACACAATGCTTTTTGAAGCATTAGCAGGACAAAAAAAACGGAAACAAGCATCATTTAAATGAGCAACCTGCCACGAAACGAACGCAGGATGTTTTCTGTGGAATATTACTAAGCGATTTGAGGAACCCTGAAGAAAAAGGAACCTAATTTCATATCGTGTCCAATTTTCTCTCTTTTTCCAAACTCTGGTCATTCCAAAATTCCAGAATTTCATGAGGAATGAATCGTTTTTCCCATCTTCCTTCCTTTCCCATTTCAGAGCTCTGGCATTTTATTACAACTTCATATCAAAGCACCCAAAGAAAGTGCAGCATGACTGACAGGAGGTTGATTAAACGTGCGGAGTTCGTTAGGTGGAGAGGGGTCCCTGCTCTTGACCCCATCTCCTAGAGGTCATGACCTCTTTACAAGCTCTGAAGAGAATCTTCACCCACACGTTTCACAGGACTGGAGCATCCTGAGAACCTCACCAGGACCTGAGCTCAAAACAGAGCTGAGCCACTTTGGATATCAAAGCCAAGCCTCGCATCTCTGAAATCTCACAAGAGACGCTGAAGTAACGCGACCCGGTTTGAGCAATTCTGGAACTTTCCATTCAAATAAAAACCAGAGAAAAGGAGTTATGATATTAATTATGTATTTAATACACAACACTAAAAAGTACGACACGCTGTAGGGCCAATGTTAAGAAAACAGACAGTTGACTTTGTGAATAGACATAATATTTTAAGATAAAAAGTCGTACGGTATGATATTTTGAGAAAAAAGTCGTAATATTTTGAAAATAAAGTTGTAATATTTTGAGAATAAAATCATATTTTTTTTAAACAAAAAAAATTTGTAATTACGATTTTATTCTCAAAATATTTCGAGGATGAAGTTGTAATATTTGTAATTTTTACAACTTAATTATCAAAATATTCTGACTTTATTTTCTAAAATATGACTAATCTCATAATATATCTGATTTCATTCTCAAAGTCTATTATTTAAAAAAAAAAAAAATTAACAGTGGCCCTAAAAGACAGTCGAATAAAAGGCCCATATTGGGAAAACTACATTTTCCACTATTTATTATTTTTTTAAAATAAGATTTATAAGTTTGATATGATATCATATGATATAGAACATAAACACTGCTAAAGTACCAGAACTTACTATTCACTCCATACAGTCCACTTATGCAAACTAAGCTTCAAAAATCTGTTTTGGACTAAAAAAAAAAAAAAAAAAAAAAACACCACATTTATGCATTTCCGATGATTCAGTCTACGGCAGTTTAGCTCCGCCCATTCACGCTGAAGTTATAAGGAGTGTTTAAGCCCAGAATGAGGACAGCCAATCAGATCAGAGCTTAAGGAACAGTAACAAAAGCCTGTTTAATTCTAAGGGACGAAGAGAGGTTATGTAAAAGTGGACTAGGGCTATTTTTGGAGAATAAACACACGCAAATGTCATAACTGGGATAAAATAAAGCACAGAGAAATGTAGGAAATGGGCGCTTTAAAGAGTTCTAATATTCCCTTATACTGTGCACTTCTTACTTCTTCAGACGTGGCATTAAATCAAACCAATCAAAGCGCAGAATCTACTAAATCACACTAAATGTGTGTCTCTAAACTGGAAATGCACCCCATTATCTTGGATATCTGATTTTTCTGAGCACTTTCACTGCCTTTAATTAGTTATTGAATATAAAACACAGAGAAAAGGCCTGTTTTCAGTTTTCATCTAGCTTTCTGCATAATAACCCACAGCTACACCAACAGATCAACAGCCAGCAATCTCTCTGATTCCTCCACAGCCACCCTATGGCTGTTTGTGGAGACTGAAAACAATGTCCAGGTCAATGGCTAATTAATCCTGAGCAAAATCGCCTGGAGACCCCTGCTGGTTAATCTTAAAGCCTTCCTCATTCCGATACAGATATAGCCGCCACTGCAGACATCCTAACAACGGCGTTATGCATTGTCTTAAATGCACAGACAGGCTGAACCGGCTGAACTGAACTCTGAGGCCTAAATCTGTCAACTGCAGCATGAAGAGCTAAAAACATTCACATACATTCACAGTAATGTACAAGTGACTAAAACATAAGAGTGGAAGAAGAAACAACTAAATAAAAGGGATAAATGCAACGTCAAAGGTTGGTGTTTCTAATAAAGTGGCCAGTAAGCAAAAGTACAAGGTTAGTGTTTCCAATAAAGTGGCCAGTAAGCAGAAGTACAAGGTTGGTGTTTCTAATAAAGTGGCCAGTAAGCAAAAGTGCAAGGCTGGTGTTTCTAATAAAGTGGCCAGTAAGCAAAAGTGCAAGGCTGGTGTTTCTAATAAAGTGGCCAGTAAGCAAAAGTGCAAGGCTGGTGTTTCTAATAAAGTGGCCAGTAAGCAAAAGTACAAGGCTGGTGTTTCTAATAAAGTGGCCAGTAAGCAAAAGTGCAAGGCTGGTGTTTCTAATAAAGTGGCCAGTAAGCAAAAGTGCAAGGCTGGTGTTTCTAATAAAGTGGCCAGTAAGCAAAAGTACTTTCTAATAAAGTGGTGATTAAGCTGAAGTACAAGGTTGTTGTTTCCAGTAAAGTGACCAATGAGTGGAAGTTTCCTGTGTCTAATGTCAGTTTCATTTATCGTATTTATTATATTGTTTCTAGTTTAATTTTTGCACCTTTGCACTTCTTGTTCCTTGTCACTCCACTGAGTACTTGTACATAGATGGAATGACAATAAAGGCCTCTTGACTTGAAGCATAAAGTTGGTGTTTCTAATAAAGTGGCCAGTGAGCAAAAGTATAAACTTGGTGTTTCCAATAAAGTGTCCAGCGGGTGGAAATGTAAAGACATTCTCATGCAAACTCATGGAAGGAGAAAGTCGGTGTAACATGGAAGATGGTCCATCTTAGCCAGGTGTTCGCCACAACTTCCATTGTAAGCATCTGGACCCACATGTGCACAGATGTATCATAAATCCTGCAGAACTCTCCATATGGTTCCAAACACACTTAGGCGCAGTCACACACACACACTTCCCAATGACAAATGCAGACCACCCAAGTGCCTTCACCTCCGCTGAGGGCTTCAAGCTCCGATACTTTCTCTGAATGGAGTAGAATAGAGACGTGCTAGCAGGAAAATCTTTTTTCCTTTTCAGTGTCCGCACTTCCGTGTCCTACTGAGAACGTCCTTGACACGTCCACATAAGCTGGTCTTTCTTGAGATTTGCGCAAAATAAATAAATAAATAAATAATTCTGATCTTAGATCCATCTCTACGCTTCAGGAGCGTGATTAACATTGGGAAAACAACAACAACAACAACAACAACAACCCGGAATGCTTCTTACTTACTACGTAATCTCTGTTGTTAATTTCAATCCTGATTTATTGCTTTCATTTTCCTATACGTTGATTTACAGTCAACCTTCCTTCAATTTAATTGCATGATTACACAATTAACCATATAATTGCACCATGTAATGAATTGCATTTACAGACGACTGTGCTTGTTTGTGCATGCACTCCTGACTTTTTCCCCGTTTATCAAAACATGGCAAAAATGTAAAGCTCATTTTTAAGGAACGCACCAAATGTGGGAATAGTGATTCATGACGTAGACGATACATATCGCTGACGTTGGAAGAACACCTCCAAAACGGTAACTTTACAGGAGAAGGAAAAAACCTACTTTACTTTTAACGTAAGTCAATGGAATCAATTTGTCACATTTAGCATACATGAGCACTTTTGCCACATATATGCTTTCCATACATTTGTGCATCAGGCACTGCTGGAATTGGGAAAACATTACAGTCATTTATGCTTCAGCACCAGGTGGGTTTTGTACGAAGGTTCCCAGCGTTGTCTGACGGAGCTAACCGAGTCAGGAAGGACGAGAGGAAACGACTGCGGATTGAAACGGGATAGACAGCGGGAGGCGATTTCGGGTCTGTTGCGCTTTCATTTTCAATTGAAAGGTAACTGAAACATCCCTGACTCGACCGCTCAGCTAAATGGGTTAACATTAGCATGATTTTCACTGTCTGTACATTGCGTTATTTGTGCTTTGCGGCTTATCGGTAGAACAGAAACACAGTTACTCATA
Organism: Pygocentrus nattereri; assembly: GCF_015220715.1. Taxonomy (NCBI): domain Eukaryota; kingdom Metazoa; phylum Chordata; class Actinopteri; order Characiformes; family Serrasalmidae; genus Pygocentrus; species Pygocentrus nattereri. The sequence goes on along the minus strand of NC_051231.1, from coordinate 31,021,957 downwards.
CCTGAGGAAGAATTTCTACCAGAATTATGACCCACTACCACCTGACACACAGAAGAACTCTTCTGCAGACGTTTCGATTTCGAACGATCAAAAGCGGATGAGGACACAATGTGCTTCCAAACATATTCTTGCTCTGGAGACACTGTTACTAAGGAATATTCACTCCAACATGGGGCCTTCCTGTCCATCTGGGTCCGCTCTTGCTAAAATTGTGGATGTGTGTGTGTGTGTGTGTGTGTGTGTGTGTGTGTGTGTGTGTGTGTGTGTGTGTGTGTGTGAGAGTGCTAGACAATGACTTACGACACTGCTGAAGAGCGCAGTGTGCCGGCCCTAAATCTACATTCTGAACATTCATGCACACACATGCTCATAATTGGAACCCCACCACCTCGCAAAAATGACCCACCACTGAGTGAGTGATTCAAAGAGAGTGAGTGGGAGTTATTAGTCGGAAAAAAAAAAAAAAAAAAAAAAAAAGTCATGGATAATTTGGTCCCCCCCCCCAAACCACATGCTATAATTGGCAGCCTTTACTACACCCTCCACTTCCTGCCCCATTCACAGTCAACCACAGCGTTACAAACATGCTCCATTCATAGATACGCCTGTTAGCTCGGAATAGCATCCACGACTAAATATATCTCCTAGGGGGGGGAATATTTTTACGTGGTCTGGGTTACAAGCCACGGTGGCGGTTAGGATTAGCCATGTTGTTAGACCTTACACTCACAGCAATCAGAAATACATTTATGCCCTGCTTATGCTTGCCCAACACTTTGTACTATATAAACACAATTATTATTAGCAATAGCAGTAGTATTAGTGTTATTATTGTTATATGTGGCATGAAGGCAGGCTAATTACAGTGCTCCTTGCCATGCACCTGCTTCTGTACCAGCCCAGCTAAGATGAAGCCAGAGCGGTTTGTGGTCAGAGCCCTGGTTATGGGCTGGACGAGGGGATATCTGTGGTTTGTGAAGCTGGTAATCGGCAAGCCAATATCACATACCGCGGCGCACCATAGCAGACAGCACATGAGAACTACAGCCGCAAGTACAGCAAAAGCACAGTTTAGTCAGGAAGGCTAAAACGGCTAACAGAAAATGGACACAAGCAGGGAATGAGGGCCCAAGGCATGGTCAGCATGTCTTTCACTCCCAGTTAGCCACAAAAAAAGCCTTTTAACCCAGCAAAGGTCTGCATATCTAGAGTATCTGAGGCAGTTATCTATATTATATATAGTGGTGTGTGATATTGCGGTATGTGATATTGGCTTGCCGATTACCAGCTTCACAAACCACAGATATCCCCTCGTCCAGCCCATAACCAGGGCTCTGACCACAAACCGCTCTGTATAATATAGATAACTGCCTCAGATATTCTAGACATGCAGACCTTTGCTGGGTTAAAAGGCTTTTTTTGTGGCTAACTGGGAGTGAAAGACATGCTGACCATGCCTTGGGCCCTCATTCCCTGCTGAATTAGCTGAATTAGCTGCTTAAAATCGTCATAGCTAATAAAACTCATCACATACACATCCTCAGTTAGCAGAGTCGGCCACAGTAGCTGGGCTGAACGTATCTGAGGCAGTTATTTATATCACACACTGTATGAAGGGATATTACTATATCTGCCAATGCAGCAACACTTTCATGAGATAAAATGTCAGGAAATGAGCCAATTTGCATTACAACATTCCTACAACAACCTCTTGTTGACCCTGTAATGAGACACCTTCAACACACAGATTTAGGATTTTTTTCACTTGCTTGTGATCAGGTTTTTGTACTTTTGCTTCCACTTGCTGTGAAGTGCATCTGTTAAAATTTCACATATCTAGCAAAAAACCCACAAGCCAACTGTCCAGTTCGAGCAGAAACGTCTCAGACCGAGTTCTCACAGCAGCGCTTTGGTCAAACGCTGCAGGGTAATGAGATATTCACTGGCAAAGCTGCGCCATCACATAAAATCAGGTCATTTGAGCAGGAGTTAGTTCAGGATGATCTGTGCGCTAATGTATCCTCCCGCAGAGGAGACACTGGACTCTTTGTGCTCGGAGGAGTGATAATCGCTTAAACATTGTGGTGCGCAGCAGGGGGGCAGCACACTGAGGGATCTACAGGGGGACCGTGTTGAGACGGGAGGACTTTATGACAGACTGATGATAAGACAAAGGGGTCTGTTTGAAAGAGAAGATGAGAGAAGACACATCTCAATGTCTCTAAATCATCTCCCCAGTGGCTATTTTGATTTCACGAAAGGGTTTGCATGGATCGCCTATCCAAACCGGCGACTCAGATCTTCTTCAAGGCTTCTGGCACTCCTTTTAGGGGGGAGGGGGGGAGCGCTGTTAACCCTGTGAGGGTGTTCCTGACCCCATGTGCCTAAAATAGAGGCCAAGCACTTTCAGTTGCTACTGTACTTGGCACAACAAGCGTGTCTGGTTGCACGGGTCACATAACAACACAGATTCCAATACAAGCCCACGGAAGGACTTTGCTTTCAAACCTATATAATCGCAGTTGTTTGAGGAAAACAAAAGGGTAACTTTTCAGGAGAAGGAAAAAACCTACTTTACTTTTGATGGAAGTCAATGGAACCAGAGTTTGTTACAAGTCATTTTGGGTCATTTATTTTAGTCCATTCATCATGAAATTTACATGTGATGTAGAGGGTAACAGGTATTTTCAAATTATGGCAAAAACAGAAAAACGTCAAAAATGGAGATATTTTCTCTCCGCCAACATTAGTATTTGAATAAGTACTAAAATGCTAAAAAAATATAATATAATATTTAAAAAAAGGTAATAGGAAATTTGCTACTGTGATCTGTATGTCTATTAGAGATTACCTAACCTGGTTTGAGGCAAGTTTTCCTGCTTTTCTGCAGCTTTTTTAGTTTTTACGTGAGCTTAGTTACCTGTTAGCTACATTAGCCTCGTAGCTCTGGTGCAAAACTAGACAGACAAACTTCAGACGCATCTTGGCTGCCAGTTGTACGTCTGCTCGCTGCTACTGAGCCACATTCAGGCCTCCGTATCAGGCCGTGTGTGACAGAGCCGTTCGCTAATCTCCGCTGATATCATTCTGCTGTAAAAGGCCTCCAGCTTTATCTCTAGCCCTGCCGCTAATCCCCACAGCTCTGCTAAAGAGCTAGCCTTTCCTATCTCATCATCCTAGCTCTGCAACTCAAATCGCTCCCTTCCTCTGGAATAATGAGGATCCATTGCAGTTCTTTATCTCACACTTGTAGCCTAAATCCTTCTCGCTGGGGCCAAGCTGTACACTATATATGTGCTAGCATTAGCAAACAGATTTCCAACCTGTTGACTGTTTGCAGAGAAGCAAAGCACAAAATTCTTTATTTAATCCGATCAATCTGTTAAAAAAATCATCTAAACTAGCTCCAAAACTAACTGGGAGGTCAGTGGACCATCACGTTTTTTCCCCCTCAGAACTGCCAGCGAAGTCGCATAGCTATGGCACACGATTCCTTAGGTTAGGCAACGGAGTTGGGACACTGAAAGAGGCCAGTTCAGAGTCTTTTCTGAAGGTCACATAGCTCAGCTGGTCAATCAGTCTCTAGCCCTAAGGAGGTTCTTGGAGGTCTACTACTCTACAGTGTTTAGTCCCAATGCTAACAAAACAGTATTAGCTAATCAAGGCCTCGAGGCCCTGGATCTAAAATGTTAGTGAGTTAGATTAGAGGTGGACGTTGGAATTAGGTTTGGGATATTTATTTTAAGGATGTACTGTGGAAACACAGAAATAGTCATATCTTCTCTGATCGTATGATTATATGCGACTAGCATTTTTTAAAAAAGTGACAGTAAAAAGCCGACTGCAAGGATCTTTAGCCTGCTACAAAAACCAGCAGAGACCAGCAGAGACCAGCAGAGACCAGCACAGACCAGCACAGACCAGCACAGACCAGCACAGACCAGGATAGACCAGGATAGACCAGGATAAACGAGCATGAAACCTGTGCTGTTTTTTTTCCAGCAGGGCAGTGAACAGCATTAACTACTTAACTTCACATTTACAGCTGATTAGCTGTGTTCTAGAGAAATACGGGAGGTTCATAAAACATCATGTCGATGTGGAAATTTCAACGTTCTTTTTAGATATTTCCAGTATATTTAAACAGAACAAATACCAGTAAAACCAAAAACTCCCACCCTTCTACTACTGCGGTCTATACTGAACTGAATTCATCTTGTGTTTTTCACCAAATCATTTCTTACAAGCATGTAAAGTTATTTAAATTCATATTTTACATGGGAAGCAGTGGCTCCGTCGCGTTAAACAGGCTGAGGTTTCTCCACAAGGTTCACCAAGCAGTTTTCGCAAGTATGCTAAAGGGTTGATTGAAGGATTCACAGTAAAACTGATAATAAAGCAAACAAACATGTTACTTAAACACCTCTTAAGATGTCCATGTCCAAAGTAGAGCTACTTCACATGGTATTACGCCCAGTAGAGGTGACTATACACCACAGTTGGCTCGTCACAGGCATGTTAGCTGAAATTAGCATTGTTGTGGTGGTCAAAATGAGGGAAATTTGTCAGTAGCCAATAAGGAATGGTTCCAAATGTGTGTCTTTATTACGCCATCTTTCCAAAATGCTCAGCCAACCTGTCTGATCTGCAGTGAAACTGTTGCTATTGGAGAAGAACAAGGTGGCAATCAAGCACACTTAACCTAGAACAGTGTTCAGTGCTGAATCCGTTTAAGACTGGAATCCATAAAGAAAACAGAAAAAAAATTATTTGAACTGGACACAAAAAAGTAAAGAATAGGTTGGGTTGACCATCTACTGGCCTACAGCTAAAACAGGCCATGAGTAAAAATAGGCTCCTTCACTCACTTCAGCTCTTGTAGACACAGATATGAAGGGTAGTAAAGTGTTCACAGGGTTATTCCACCAGATATCACTCAGCCAAGCACTGCCTGCTCCCAGAATTCCAGGATTTCCTGAGATCCAAATTCCAGATCCATCCAAATCTCACGGACACCAATCGCACATCTGATATCAGAGCAGATACCTGATTGCAATGCCGACATGCATCATCTCAGCACGTCTGCCCACCTACGCTCAAACACAACCGCAGCAGGATTAACGTGGTAATCTCACACGGTTTTATCTCGGATCCAAAAAAAATGTGTCCCGAGGGAGATAACAGGCCACGGATGGGTTATTTAAGGCCACAGTTCAACCTAGAACCTGTTTGTAGAATCGGTCACTCACTACTGTTCCCCAATCGGCCTTAACGTTTTCTTCTGATCGCGGTTTAAAGTGGGTTTCAAGCAGATTAAACTGATCCTGGATCAGCGGCACAATAACAACTCGGGCCGATTAAAACATCAGCGCTGAGCCGCTACTGGGAAACAGACTGCAGCTTAACAATCCAATGAAACAGTCCTTTTCTTTCATCCTTTCCTGTTTTAATCAGCATTATGAACTGCGATATGAAAAGCTGTAATCTGCAGGGCGAGAGTAAATCCATTGTCATTTCTAAATGGGTTTTACACCCTCAGCCAGCTTGAAAGCCGGGTGTGTGGCAGAGGGTCACGTTGAACAGCTTTAGGGGGGCTTTTTGGCAAACTGCCTGCTTTTGACCACCTCTGTTCACCCGCCTTAAATACTTTGAGGGGTATTCCTTGCTCTGGCAGACAGAAAAAAAAAATGTAACGAAAGCGTTACATACCACAAAAGCACAAAAACAAATCCATGCTAGCGTGAAAACTTCATGGGAACCAAAGAGAAAAAAAAAAAAAAAAAAAAAAAAAGAGTTAATTATCCTGAAACTTGAGTGCGCAGTTTACTTTTTTATAGCCTGTATTTCGTTTTTTACCTCCTGGAGTTTTAAAATGCCTAGAGGGCCGTTCCAGACTGGCAACAGCAGCTCCAGTCAGCTCTGCTCAGGTAACCGTATGAAATTAGTGCCGACTAGATTTATGTGTCTCTTCTCTCTCAAGGCCCAAGTCTTACTCGCGTCCAGCGTTAAAGGAGCTCTCCTGCATTTTTCAACCTAATCTCTGTCCATCAGATCTGTAGCATACAGTCACTTACCACAGATACAAGCTGCAGCCGAGGTAGGCCGCATTTCTCGGCCACTACGTCACAGAAGGCCGTGCCGGAGTGAAGGACCCTTTCTATACAGGCTAGAAATGCAGCCAATGAGTGATTTCAAGGATGCAACTGATGCATCCTTCAAGCCTTCGGTTACCCACAGTTCTCTGCGCATATATTTTAATCAGAAATGATTGTATATGTGTGGTTTATCGTACTACGTAAGCTTGTTGGCGTATCAGTTACCATAGCAACATACCCAAGCAATGGGCTCCATTCTCTCTCACCAGCTCCCTCACAAGTTTCGAGCCACACTTGCAAGAGGCGGGACCTTTCTGGTGATGTCACCACACAGCCTCGTTAGGACTGTTCCATTTGCGTGACCGATAGGCTACTAAGGAGGAGTCTTCACAGGACAGTCCTACCGAGGACCCACCCTACTTTGGAACGCAGCTACTGGAACAGAAAACCTGAAGACTCGAAACAATCCCTCAACAGGAGTCTATGGGCGCTTGTTAATTAATGTCAGTTAACATTTGCGTACGTTTCTCTACAGCACTTTTCTGAATCCTTCAGCTGTAAATCTGTACGATTCACCCAACACAAATACTAGAGGACCCTGGGGAAAGGGAAACTAACTGGAACTACTTTTTACTGTTCCAGTAATTCAGCACCTGCCTACTGGCTTCTTAATATGTTCTCATATTCTTTTAAGCTCAGGGAGCCGCATCAAAATGGGTGTCTGTGGCAACTAACCGCACGTTAAAGATGCAGCAGATAGGGCTGAAAACCTTCTAACCTTCAAAAGAGAAACCCCAAAACTGCCCCCCCTCCCTCAAAACATCTATACAGGAGGGTCAGGACCCCCTGGAGAGCTGCTGGCGACAAGTTTGGGGCTCATTATGTGACTCAGTTTGCGTCTGTGTACTGATTCCCCCCTAAAGCCCATTACCAATTCTCCACGCTGCCTCGCTTTACGTCTCCTCTAGCACAGATATGAGAACAGACACATGGGGTACTGGTTACGATTTGACTGTTGATAGAAATCTGTTTAGATTTTACACACTTTCTGCGTTTTCCAGGAATATATAGAGCAGAGGTGGGCAAAATACCATGATACATGAAGTTGATACAGTTCACAATATATATTGTTTCTGAAATCTGGAAAAATTGAAAAGACAAAGTAGCACCACCTTAAAGTAGTTCCACCTTAAATAGTCCAGCAGTTCTGACACCTGAAGTGCCAGAATGTACCTGCTGCTCCATTTAAGGCAGAAGGTCAAACAAGAAGCTGGAGAATCTCTGACTTCAGCTTCATATCACTGAAGAATTAGGGGGGGGTGATAATAAATAACTGCCCCCCTCTTTGAAGGCGTATGATCCCTAAATGTAACTAAAGCCCAGCAGTGAGGAGCTGAACTTTCCCCTCCTCTGCTGTCCCTGCAGACAGGCAGGGTCGCCTACAGAGCGGCGCTAGCAGCTGTTAATGAAGTGATGCTGTTTTTATTTGAGGGTCCCATTTCATAACTTTAACTTATAACTCAGTTCTAAGGGGCAAAAGCTTAAAATCTGGGGCAGGGGTAAAAGTAAGAAATAGGGCCTAAGTGGCAGCACAGTGTGCAAAAGCAGAGGACAAATAAATACCGATAGATTTGATATTATACTTGGTGTTAGAGGCTAAAGTGTAATTTTCTGTTAAATATATGTTTCCTGCTTTTTTCTGACATTGAAACATGAACAATCTGGTTGTTTTTATTGTGAATTAAATGTATAAAACTTATAAATAAAAACTTAATCACCTAATTATGTAAACTCGTCCAGCTCTGTCAGCCATCAATTCAAGATATAAGCACACTGTGTCTCAGGAGACCTCAGCGAATTTCTCAAAACACCATTTTTTTCCACTTTTCCAATTGTCAATTATGGATGATCACTCCGAAATCATTCCAGCTCTGCAATCAGAATGAGTTTTGGATGCTCTAAATGCTGGAATCTGGATACAATCAAACAGCCACAGCAGTGATCCTTATCGTCCTGATTTTAGCTGAGATAAAATGTCAGATCGTTCCCATTCCAGACTAAATAATATTCCGTTTCTCCCTAAATCAGACACACGACACCAGCTTCACAGCTGCTTTTGATTCAGAACCTTCACCCTCGGCATCATGGGAGGCGTCCCCGTGGGGGAACGGTTTTGACGAAGCGCAACAGGAGGGGAAGGAAGTCGCAAAGCTCAAAGAACAATTAAGGTGTTCCTGATTAACTCTCAGAGTGGGGCGGCTCTTTTTCATCGGGGGACGCTGAGGCTCTCGCGCGAGGGGTCGTGCCCCTGAACCTGAAGGTGGGGCGACAGAGCAAATCGATTTGCGAAGGCGTCTCGTCTGGTCTGACTCCGTGCACCTCGTGTTACACAGTGGAAAATTTCAACTTAACGTCTCTCAGGAAGGGACAGTTTAATGAGATGCCATTTGGAATCGCAGTTCAAAAGTTTAGAATCACTGTTCAAAAGTTTGGAATCACTTTCAAAAGTTTGGAATCACTTTCAAAAGTTTGGAATCACTTTCAAAAGTTTGGAATCGCATACAAATGCCTGGAATCACTTTCAAAAGTATAAAATTACTTTTAAAAGTTTGGAATCATGTTCTAAAGCATGGAATCACCATTCAAAATATTTGAATCACATTCAAACGCCTGGATTCACCATCAAAAGTACGAAATTACCTCCAAAAGTTGCAATCAAAGTTTAGAATCACTGTTCAAATGGAATGAAAACTTTTAAATCACTGTTCAAAAGTCCAGAATCACATTAAAATATTTGGAATCACACTGTGGGGGAAAAAAAGGAATCACTGTTCAAAAGTTTGGAATCACCGCTCAAACACCAGGATTCTCAAGCAAAAGTTTTATATTACCTCCAAAAGTTAGAATCACTCTTGAAACTTTGGAATTAAAATTCAGAAGTTTGGAAGTGGTAGTTTTAAATGTGCTCAAGAGATGTGGACGATTCTATAGCAACTGAGAAAGTGATACAGCTTCAAGAATAAAGTTATAATAAAATTAATATCATTACAGCATAACAGTAACAGCAACTTCTTGCTGAATAAATAATCATATTTCAGTCTATAATTCAATCACAACATTTACTCTAGTTCAATCACACTTACCGTATGTTTGATTACCGAAAAAACAACTTATTACGACAAGTGATTCCGAACCTTTGAGCAGTTCGGATTAAAATGCATCCAAAATTTCCAGTACCCGCTAAAAACAGCTTCAGCTAATTATTTGAAAAAGACTGCGTTTTTACAGGGAGAATAAAGCAGCTGTGATTAAATTGTAAGCAGACAGACAATAGACTAGAAATTATGTAAGTGGCCTCTGATTACAGCTCATCAAAATGCCAATATGCTTCTTTGATTAAGGATTCATTAATGCGCAGTGATGTGCTTTGAAGTGGGTTAGCGTGAGAAGAAAAGGCGGCGCGAGGCTTACAGGTGGTGTCTGGGCGATGAGCTTCGCAGTCGTTTTCCAAAAGCAATTAAAACGGCCAATTCTGAGGCTCTGGCTGAACTAAACTCACTAGAGCTGCAGAAAAGTGTTGAATAGTGCTGCGTCCAGCTTAAGCAGGTCCAGGGACAAACAGGCCAACTCATCAGCTTTTTCTTCTTACGCTGGAAAGTACTGACAACAGACCAGAACACACAACAGGAAGAGCATCAGCTCTATTTCAACTCACACAGCAGTTCAAAACACCGCCCGGTAGTAATGTGACTACGATACGACTGACCCACAGGTCAACCTGCACACAGGACGCAACTGACCAGCTTTAAATAAGCTAGCTAGCTTCATTCTGGTCATCTGTGGACTGAAGTGCCACATTTCTAATCTCTTGTCTGAGAAATGTGTCATTTTTATCGGTTATCCAACCCTACTAGCCAGATCTGGGCAAACTAGCATCTGTAAACAGCCTAGCAAGCTAACTCTCCTAGCAACTGTAGCACTTGAACAACTTTTGCACTCATTGTAATGAAAAGTTTAACATAAGCGAAAATTAGGCTTCTTGGATACCTGATCAGATGACTAATATGACCATTTTAATACAATATTGCTAATCTAGAAACAACTTATGACCAGTAAAATTACCTGTGTAAAGTTTTATGGACATGGCTGAACTGTGTTTCCAGCCTAAGATGCTATCAAACAGGTCTAATAGGAATTGAACAGGTCTTAATTCCATATTTCTGCTTGGGAAAGCGTAATCTTAGGAAAACATTGATCAGGAAGAAAGATGGCCTGCCTAGCACAGGCTAATCCAATGCAGGTAAAACTAGCCCCCCAAAAATGAGCGCTGGGAAAGGAGCGGCAAACACACTCGGCGGTGTGTTAAAGCCGACTTGATTAAAGAAAAAAAGGAAAAGCTCTAATACCGGACCACGCTGGCCCAAGTAATTAAGTCCACCACTGCTCTCCAGGCTGATTTGGGACAGGCTAGCGAAACGGGAATAGCCGCTCGCTCTGGCTAATCACAGGCCTGATCTGCTCCAGCGCCGCGATCTGCTTGGCTGCTCTAAACAATTTAAGTCTGCAAAATACCTTTAATTCCCCAGGCACAGCCCTGCCTAATCAAGGGGAAAGTCTTGTGGTGAGGGGCTTTTCAAGCTGTATGGATCTCTGTATAGTGTTGAGCTAGCATAATAGCAATAATCACCGCCATGGCAAACGGGATGTCACTGATACGCGCTCGGCATTGATTATCCCGGAAAACGTGATCTTAAACAGGAGAAAACAAGTGAAACCGAAGCCGTGTAAACTCCTCTCAGAGCGAGTGTCGACCCGGGGTTTCGATCTGTTGGTGGTTTCTCGTCTTCAGCCTTTGTTTGTGTTTTTAATTGCGCTAACACAGTGCGCAAGTAGAAGCAGCTGTTTGGTAAAGTGCAGCCAGGATGCTGGAAGAGGGAGCGCAACCATTTACAAGTCTCTGATTTCTATCTGAGTATTTTCTCTCTCTCTGCGGTGAAACTGGAGAATCTGTCTGCGCTGCAAGTTCTTCCACCGTATCCTGAAGCATTCATCACAAAGCGAGGATCTGCCGATTAGCAGATCATCAGCTTTGTCACAATATCGGTACAGTGGATGTTGTGGGAAATATGCCCTACGAGGAACTGAGGTTAAGAATTCAGGGAGGCCTTGAGGCTGAAGTGTCAGTGTTAGCTAGAAAACAGTCTCACTATAGCCCAGTCAGCTATAGCAGCTTTAACCCATTGATTGTGCTGATTAAAAGTAAGACCCTCCCCCCGAGCGGCGCGACCGTCTAAGCGTTGGCCGTATCATCAGGAGATCGTGAGTTTGATCCCTGGTGATGCTGCAGCCGTCCGTACCCGGGAGTCCAATAGAGCACGACTGGCCTCGCCCTCTCTGGGTGGGTAGGAAGGCCCCCCCTCTCCCCCCATCACTCAGCGTGATGCTGGTCAGCGCAGGTGTCTGTTAGCTGACGTAGCAGATCTGGCGGTCGGCGCTTTCCTCCGAGCGCGTTCGGCTGTCCTGTGACATTGCGTGAGCGGCAGGTCTCCTTCTAGCACTGGTAGTATTGTGTGATTGGGGGAGTCCTAAGTAGCGGGTGGAACTGGAAACGACTAAATTGGGGAGAACATTTGTAAAAAGTAAGACGCTATTAGGCTCGCGGCAATAAACACATTTTGTCACGCGTTCTAGCTTTTTTTCTTGGCATCAAATTAAAGTCGCTAATGATGAAGGCTCATACACATTTGCAATGTAGGCTAAAAACCCCATGTTTAATGACTGTGTCTGAAAACGCCTGACAGGCGAAAAATTATCTCTGTGACATCTTAAATCTAGCAAATTTATCTAATATTTCTCACCGAGATAGTTAAGCAATTTCCATAAAAATACTGAAAGATGATTTAACTAAGATTCCAGTCACTTTATCTTACAGGTTCAATTGGCAGAAATTCAAACACTTTCTCAAAATAGGTCAAATTATCTGCCAATGTAAAAAGACACTTTCACAAGATAAAATGATTTAAAAGTCAGACTCTCTAATGAAAATACTAGACGTACTGTGGCTCTTCACTACAACCACTCAAAATGCAATGCTAAGCAAATGCTATCTAGTAGATCACACGCTGTTAAAACCAAAAACACTCATTAAAAGACACAAGAGTTGGTGCCTCTTGGGAGACCACAGTGATGTTTTGGTAGGTATTCGCTAAAGGGCAACATCGCTGCTGCTGGGAGCAAAACCGCTCCCATTTTTTAGTTTGACTTACTTTGTAAATGCCTGTTGTCCTTCACCTTATGTGGAAATCTCATGATGAATGTAAAAACAGGAATGACCCAAAATGTCTTGGAAAAAATTCTGGTTCCACTGACTTACTAAAGTAAAGCAAGTGTTTTCCTTCTACTGTAAAGCTACCATTTTGGGTGTACAAGGGTTTGTTCGGATAGCAGAGATACGTCCTCTATGATAAAGCAAAACAAAGACAGTGTCAAACGGCTCTGATGGCTCATAGCTTCGTCCACATCAGGACCACACACACGGTCCACACCGCAACGACAACACGACCAGAAGAAAGCCAGCAGCAGGTCATGGAGGCAGCATAAGTGACCCAAATGTGCACTTTCTTACCTTTAAAGGAGAGGAAGACACGGGGGGCTGAGAGTGTGTCGTTGGCCGAAGTAGGGACCAGCACATACAGCAACAGGAGGCCCCGGACCACCCAGAGACCGTCCGACAGCATGGTGCACCAACTTCAGCTCCACAAACGTCCAGAAAACGAACTCCTGGGAACGCTACGGAAAAAAGAAAGACATGCGTTCTGTGCGTTGAACAGGTGCTGCGCTCAGGACAGGGCGATATTGTAGGACGCCAACCAAATTTCACCAAATTCAATTCGATTTCCTGAGACGGTTCAAAATGATTTGGGAAAACACATCTAATAAACAAAGTAAACGGAAGAGCATTCGTACAATAGCAGAATGTAGACAGTACAATGTTATGTTTGAAAATAGGGCTGAATTATTAAACGTTTTTATATTGAAACTGTAATTTTAAAGACATTTTAATTATATCCTACATTACTCACAAGCTTTAAGAGGAGAAATTTAACCGGAGTTCAAGCCTCACGGCCAAAAAAAATTAAAACAGGGCCGAAAATCACTTTTCATATATTCCAGAAATTTGAAAAGTCTTAGAATTTGATTTCAGCCAAAAATTCAGTGCATACTTTCTTGGTTACACTCTATGATCCCGATCATTGCATTTGAATCACCACTTTCAAACCGATGCATCCCGCCATTCCTAACGATGTGCACTGCATCCCTCTGTTTCTCAAGACATGCAGGAATAGGAGCCAAGTGCTGAAAAAGTAACTGCTTGTGTCAGCCGCTGTTATAACCCTGTGGCGCAACGGTTCAGACCAAAACAAAGCGGAGCTGTCATAACGCCCGCTGAAACCGTCCAACTGCATGAGCAGCTGCTGAGTGGAGGAACCCTGTCTGACCCTCTCACCTCAAAACCTTCCTTATCCCTTTAAATCTATATCCCTGCGCTTGGCGGCTGCTGCCGGGCCTTTGCAAAAAACACCCCTCTCAAATATAAATCACTTGCTGTTCCACGAAACGCTCGTATCGTTTTTAAACACTGTGACTGTTTCGTAAAAAAGAAACCTTAAATCGATCACTGTCCTCAGCTAACGCTGCCTCTGATTTCTAACTAAAACAATTCGCTGTAATTATCCTTAAATTTCACTGACTGTGCACCATGACAACGTGAAATTCCTACTTTTTACTTTCTTCTCATAGAACAGGTTTCTGAGCTTTTCCTCTAACTTAAAAGACTTTCAGTCGTCTTGTCTTTAGGCCTCTGTTAAGATGAGACAGTGAACGAATTTCTCTAGTGCAATAAACTCATTACTAGAGATGTTTTGTACATAATGTGAAACATTCCCAAGAAACATGGATTTGTGGTTTATGGATTTATGATTCTGTCACATACCTCAAAAATCTCATCATGTACGGCTGATTCAAAAATCTCACATTTAACTGATACAAGATCAAATTTTGCTTTTTTCAGCTAAATGATGAACAGATGTATGGACAGATGTGACTACAAAAAGCAGTTTTACCCCTGCACCAAAAATAAAGGTGCCAAGAAGACGTTGGAGAGATGCCATAGTTTTAGGAACATCTACTACTGAGGTTACAACCCCACTGACCTGAGGGAACTACCCTGCTGACCTGAAAGTACCACCCCATTAACTTGGTACTACTCCGCTGACCTTAAGGGTACTACCTCACTGATCTGACGGTACCGCACCATTGATCTGAGGGCACCATCCCACTAACCTGAGGGTACTACTCTGCTGATCTGAAGTTATCACCCTACTGATCTGAGGATACTACCCCACTGATCTGAAGGTACCACACCACTGATCCCTAGGGGACCAGTAGACTGATCTGAGGGTACTACCCCACTAATTTGGTAGTATCCTAAAGGTCAGCGGAGCAGTACCAAATTAGTGGTACTAATCATCACTGATCTGATGGTACCGCACCACTGATCTGAGGGTACCATCCCACTAACCTGAGGGTACCACCAGACTGATCTGAGGATACCACCAGACTGATCTGAGGGTACCACCAGACTGATCTGAGGGTACCACCAGACTGATCTGAGGGTATCACCAGACTGATCTGAGGGTACCACCAGACTGATCTGAGGGTATCACCAGACTGATCTGAGGGTATCACCCTACTGGCCACCCCACTGACCTGAACGTTCCACCGCACTCATCTGATGGTAATACCTGACTGACCTGAAGGTCCCACCCCACTGATTTGAGGACACCATTCCACTGACCTAAAGGTACCACCCCACTGATCGGAGGATACCACCCTACTGATCTGAAAGAACCACCCCTCTAACTTGAGGGTAGCACCCCACCGACTGTTTTTATCAGAGAGAGCAGAAGATAAATACCGGCATTAAAAAATTACTTCTTATAATTATTAACCAATTTTCAAATGGAAACCGTGCTTGTTTCCTCAAACCACTGATTCCACGTGACATTAAAAGATTCAGTTTATTCCGAAGCAATGATGTGGGTAAAGGAGCTTAAATAACGACAATAAAGCAGAAGTGTTGCTACCAAAAACAAACTGGAGTATCAGTTGTAAAAAAAAAACCCAAAATTATAAGTTGCATCCAGTATCTATCAGCAAAAGAACTGAAGATTTGTCAGGTTTGTTCTTCTCTTTCTGGCCTAAAAACAAAAATGTTAAAGCTCCAAAGTGAGAGGAGTGAACAGTAAAGCAGCCCAGGAGCTGAATCAGCACAACATAATGAAATAAAGCCCACAAACAGAGAACGACTGAAAAGAAGATTTACTTCTGTAAGTAAAAGCATCATCATTTGAAAATATTTAAAAAGGTACCAATCCGTCCAAACTGTGCTGAAGTGAGGGAATGCAAGTTTTCACTGGAAACTGGCCTCTGTCCAGGTCAGATATAGGACTGGAGCAGTGAGATGACCTAATAAACATTATATTGTGTAGATTATTTCCTTGTTTACTGGACTATTTAAACACTGGGCTTTGTTTATCTACATGGGTTCTGATGGGTTGGGACTGGACTCATTCGGACTCGTTTTACTTCCGTTTGTGTTCATTTTTCAGAAAATGATCTGGCAACCCCTGAAATAAGGTACAGTCCTAGGAAAATTGGCTCTACATAGAACCACAAAAAGGTTCTATGTCTGATATAAATGGTAGATATGTAAGTTTTTTCAAGTTCTTTACAGGACTACACACAACAAGTCCTCAATAGATTAAATTTTTTTTTAAATCATGGTTTCTTCATTTTGACGGGTCTAAATTGATTATCATTTATCTCAGGGAGACCACTTCATAAGACATGATACATAAGAAAAAATAACAAATACATAAATTTGCATAATGTCACATTATGATGAATGGGCCAGTAGAAAAAGCCCAAAATTCCTTGGGAAAAAAATCTTGTTACATTAACTTTCTTTCACTATGTAAGGACTATGTATGTCTGCATGTTCAGTCAGACCCAAAAGTTTTAACACCCCTCGTGACATTAAATGACATGTAATAAACAGTAACAGTGTATTGAAACGTGCAGCATGTTCTCTGTAAAGGCTTGTTCATTTATTTACACTTAGAAAATCAACAAATCCATGGAATTAGGCCAGGGGTGCCAAAACTTTGCATATGACTGTTCCTAGAAGCGAAATCCGCTCCGGGAGCATCTTCAGTTGGACCCAGAAAGCCCAGGAGGAGCGGGAGCGGCCGCCGCAGCGCTGCCTGACAGGCAGAGGAGGCTTCAGCAGAGTGAAAGCAGCTGTTCAAACCTCAGATACTTGCAGGCAATTTGTTAAGTGTCCCTCTGTTTATCCACATATACAGACTTTCTGCTTCACACGAGCACGAAAATTAAACAACAATCACACACCACAAAACTGCGCGCACACACACACACACACACACACACACACACACACACACACACACACACACACACACACACACACTCACACACACACACACACACACTCACTCTTACACACACACACACACTCACACACACACTCACTCTTACACACACACACACACTCACTCTTACACACGCATATACACACTCATACACACACACACACACACACACACATACACACGCACGCATACACGCACGCATACACACACGCACGCATACACACGCATAGAGAGAGAGAGAGAGAGAGAGAGAGAGAGAGAAAGATGGAGGGAGAGAGAGAGAGAAAGAAAGAGGGAGAGAGAGAAAGAAAGAGGGAGAAAGAGAAAGAAAGAGGGAGAGAGAGAGAGAGAGAGAGAGAGAGTGAGTGAGGGAAGAGAAAGAGAGGGAGAGAGGAAGAGAGAGGAAGAGAGAGAGAGAGAGAGAGAGAGAGAGAGAGAGAGGGAAGAGAGAGAGAGAGAGAGAGAGAGAGAGAGAGAGAGAGAGAGAGAGAGAGAGAGAGAGAGAGAGAGAGAGAGAGAGGAAAAGAGAGACAGAGAGAGAGAACAGAGAAAAACAGCAAGACAAACGAAAGAGAAACAGAGTGGGAGAGAAAACGGAAGGTGAGAGAAAAGGAAAGGAAGATAGGAAAACAGGCATGATGAGACAGAATGAGAGAAAACAGTAGATAACAGCCAATAACGGCACTGCAGAGGGACCGCCTGCAAGTCCAGAGGCCATTTGACCCCTTAACTCTAGGCTTGTTATTCGCTCATCAGTCTTCAAGTTCTTCCAAATGTCCTGCATAATTAAGTGTTTCAGATGTAAACGGAGTCAATCGGAGTGATTTGGTGTGAAATGCTTCATTCAGAGTCGGAGTCAGAACTGATCACAGTGGCGGTGATAGGAACCAGACGTCCACCTCTAAAAGCTCCCTCACAGAAAGTGACTACATGAGATGATCATGAATGCAGGGACCTCATTAACGGTGGAGGGTACTGTGACGCAAAATAGTCACCAAAGAAAAATCTGAAAAAATAAGTTATCTCCATTTTATCATCATCAACATTACATGTAAAACTCAGAAGAGACATGCAGGTTCACTGGCTTTTCGCTATGGTGACCCCTGGTTCTGGTTCCTATCACCACCACTGTAAAGAATTAAAAGTCGGTAGTTTCTCTACCCACTTAAAAAAGATGGTTCTTTCATATATAGAACCATGAACATTCAAAGAACCCTTTGCATCATTAAAGTGCTCTTTGGATTGATGGAGGATGTGTTTTGTATGGTTCTATATATGTAACCTTTTGAAAAGGGTTCTGCGTAGCACCAAAAAGCGTTCTTCTGTTGTAAGCCTGACATTGTAACAATAGAAGAACCCATCTGTCAATCTGAAGAACCTCTTCATCATGCAAAGGGTTCTTTTAGTGTTCATAGCTCTATGCAGAACCATTTTCTTTACTAAAGAACTCTTGAGGAACCATGCCTTTTAAGTGTGTACCATGGAACATTTCACATTAAACCACTCCAAATGCTGCTGTCAGAACAAAACCTTGTATTTCCAAAATGGTAACTTTACAGGAGAAGGAAAAACATACTTCACTTTCAATGGAAGTCAATGGAACCAGAATTTTTTCCAAGTCATTTTGGGCCGTTTCTTTCGGTCCATTCATCATGAAATTTACACACAATATATGGGGCAACAGGTGTTTTCAAATTACATTAAAAACTGAAAAACAACAGAAATGGAGGTACAAGGTTTTGTTCCAACAGTTGAGATATGGAAAATAAAGACGTTTAAAGTGTGGATCAGGTACCACCTGTTGCGGCGTACGGACCGTCCAGCCCATTTCAGTATTCACAAATACAGTAGTACTGGACAATACATGATTTGTTAATCGCCATGGCAACATTGGCTTTTTGCTATATTGGCATTGCAAAAGGCTACAATGGCAAACTGCTAATTCCTAATCCCAGATGCAGGTTCCAGTGAATCAAGGCATCCAAATGACCCAACAAATGCAAACGAACAGAAAGTGTACACTGACCTTTCATCCCACTAATGATTCATTAATATGCATTTTCTATATTGTAAGGCACATTATGCAGCAATACCCAATCAAAATGGGCTATTTTGTCCATATTGTGGAACCTACAACCTGCATGGTTGGTTTCCCACAACCGGATTAAGCCCAAGTCTAGAATAAGCAGGACTCTGAACTGGGAAACACCACTGGCATCGCAGTTTAGCCCAAGACTAAGCTTACTTAGAGCTTTTGTGTAAAACGCCTGATCCAGCTGACCACTCTAAACAGAAAACGTCCATCAGCTGGACTAAGGCTGCCAAAACGGACCTCTGCAGGGTGGTAGACGTCCAGGATGAGGGCTGGTGCTCATTACTTTTTGCATAGATCCCCCCCGAACGCTTAAAGCTCAGCGCCAAAAGCCCCTGCTGTGCTAACAGACTGAGTGGGCAACTATTATAACAGCTAGGAAAACATCGACTGCGTTTAGGCTCCACTAAACACACTTTCTCGGTCAGATTCTCTTCATTTTTGACCGTTTAAGTCGGGAGATTTATGGCAAAAGCACAAGGAAGGAATTAGAGGTGGGCGATACGGCAGAATGTAACATCACGATACTTCAGGAAGGTTTTTACGATACACAATGTTTTGTGTTAGAGCAACGTTTTAAATACTACCAAACATCAGTGGTTTTAGGGTCCGGTGGTAAACCGGGTCTGCTTTAAAACAGAACAGCCTGGAGGCGCGACGGGGTGTGTGGAGTCAGTACAGCATAGAAAATATCATTTCAGTAGATTA